>NC_072788.1:12199587-12499587 GCF_022539595.1 Amphiprion ocellaris
AAGTGTCGAAGCTTCAACAAAGCCTCGATCCAGCCATCACTAGTCACCACCATGCTTCACATCATGATGCTGCCATCGCCATGCTTCATATTATGATGCTACCACCACCGTGCTTCACATCATGATGCTCCCACCACCATGCTTCACATCATGATGCTCTCACCACCATGCTTTACATTATGATGCTCCCACCACCATGCTTCACATCATTATGCTGCCACCACGATTCACTTCATGATGCTATCACCACCATGCTTTACATTATAATGCTGCCACCACCATGCTTCACTTCATGATGCTTCCACCACCGTGCTTCACATCATGATGCTGCCACCACCATGCTTCACATCATGATGCTCTCACCACCATGCTTTACATCATGATGCTTCCACCACCAATGTTCCCTTTAATTTTTCATGAGTCTCAGCAAACACACAAACTCCCTGAGCGTTCCTTGGACCACTGTGAGCAACATCAGACGTGTACACTGTGGTCACACCAGCATCACATCCATTCAAGTTACATGGTTTATTAAAAGAATCAAATTACAGCATTTACATTTCTGTTAAAACACTTTGTCAACAGGAGCCAGCTGAAGGCTGCAGTGATTTTAGTGACACTACAATGTATAAGAGTGAAGTTATTGAATATTTGTCTCTCTTTACTGTTGCAGTGGTTTTGCAAATTGCAGACGGACCCTGTTCACTCTGTAGACACCAATGTTATTCCTGTAGCTTGAAAGACGGCTACTTTTGGTAAAACTGGGCTTGTAGCACATTGTCTGCCTTGCAACAATGGGAAAGAGGCACCGTTTATGTTTTGCCAACCTATATCTAATGAGTTATTGATGCTGGAAGTCCGAATCTGTGAATATCTTTCCAACTTTACTGAACTTGGGGCCACTACAACCTAAGGAGTGATATATTTAATTTTGAAAAAAGCATTTAGCCATACTTAAAGCTTTAAGTGCTTGAGCAACACACCATACTATGACATTTTTACAATGATGGTTCTACTATGGAACCAGTTTGACATGTTCAGGTGTTCTTTGTGTGAAAACTCAGAGATTTCATGTATCAGAAGGTGGTTTTCAACTTTCTTTGTTAACTTTCTGCTTCAACTTTAAATTAAATTTCCTTCACTAAGCCAGCCCTCTGGACTTCCAGTAAGCTGTGTTCCTATTGGCTGTCCAGGTGGCTGCTTGGTGTTATCAGGAACACCTGAGCAGCTTGGTGTTATCAGGAACACCTGAGCAGCTCAGTGTTTTCCTGCTTATTTAACTGCAGACAAACATTTCCTCTGCTTCTCTTCACCAGTGAACTGGGTTTGGCTCCATTGCTCTAGTTTGTGCTTTAGGCGTTGGCTTGCAGCTTCCAGCAGTAAAATCATCTTTAATGTGTTTCTTGGTGTGTTGTAGGGCTTTGTACTGGATAGTTGTCTTGGTAAATGTGGTTCTTTAGCCACAGTTAGCACATGGTGCTAATGTGTGCAGTGATTAGTGGATTTGGTACAGCTGAGTTGTGTCTTTATCTTGGCTGTAGTGAGTCTTTAGAGGTTTTTGGTCAGACACATTCTGTATTCTTGGTTGTCCAGAAGGTAAGAGTTCCTGTCCTGATTCTCTGTTCTCAGAGGTTCTCTGGTAGGCTGCAGGAGACTTTAGCATTTGGGTTGTACTAGTTTGGTTTTTGTATGGTTTCATTTGGACGACTATCTTGAGGCCCCTCCATGTGGTTTAGTGAGGTTTTCTGGAACAGTTCTACAAAGCAACCTGCAGCAGAAGAGACTTTGAGAGTTTTTAGGAAGTTCTGGAGACCAGACTTTAGAGCAGCAGAAACATTTGTCAGCAGTTTGAGCAGGAGAAGGTGAGCTTCAGAGTAGAAATGAGAAGGAAACCTTCTTGACCCGTGTGGTGAGGTCCTGTACCAAGAGTTTGAGCAGGTTGTGAAGAGTCTGTAGTTCTTTGGTCTGAAAGCACAAGAAGAGTCGACTCCTTAAATTAGAAAACAGGAGATATTGTTGGTTCTTCTGTCGCTCTGCAGTTTCCTTAGACTGAATATCAAGTTTATATATTAAATGATTTCCCATGTGAGCCCAAGAAGACTTCAATAAACTCCCTCCATCCCCTGGACACAACATATTTTATTACCATGTTAAATCTTTTTTTTTAAATGTTTTTGAGTTTTAATCATAGTTTTAGCATAGTTTTTTTCTCTTTGCTTGTTTAGTTTTGTCATCTGTGTAAAAGGTGCTAAACAAATAAAGTTAAATTGATAAACTGAATAATTGACTAACTCATGATTGTGACAACAGAAGTATTTTCATTGTGATTTAAGGGTTTATTTCATTTTTAAGGTTGGGGTTAAAATCTTGACAGAAAAAGATGATTAAAGAAATAAACTACATAACAAAAAGCAATTAAATCAAAGGAAAAAAAAATAATACAATAAAACTTTTAAAAAGTTTTATTATTATAAAGATTTAAGAAATTTAAGATGTAATTTTCTAATTAAACATTTAATTTTTTAATTGAATGTTTTGTCGTTTTAAAGGTTTAATAATCTAATTAAATGTTTTGCATTTTTTAAAATGTTTAATATTCTTCTTGTTTAATTGTATTTTTTAAATGTTTAATTATGGAAAATATTTTATCTGTAATTTCTAATATTTGTATTTTAAAAATTTTGTTTAATTTCATAATGACATATATTGTATCTTGTTGAATTATATAATTCAATATTTTGTCTGTTTAATGTAATTTAATTGTATTTAATGTTTAACTCTATTAAACAGACAAAATATTGAATTAGATAATTCAACAAGATACAATATATGTCGTTATGAAATTAAACAAAATTTTTAAAATACAAATATTAGAAATTACAGATAAAGTATTTTCCATCATTAAACATTTAAAAAATACAATTAAACAAGAAGAATATTAAACATTTAAAAAAATGCAAAACATTTAATTAGATTATTAAACCTTTAAAACGACAAAACATTTAATTAAAAAATTAAATGTTTAATTAGAAAATTACATCTTAAAGACAATAAAACTTCAAATAGGAATTAAACAGAAAATACAATAAAGCATTTAAAAAGAAAATTAAACATTAAAAGGTGGTAAAACATTTCAAAAGAAAAACCTTAAAGATTTAATCGAAACATTATTGAGAAAGAAAAAAAATTCTCAAACAAGCTGATAAAACATTTGAAAAAACAATTAAACATTAAAAAGACAAAACATTTGGAAATCAAATCAGACATTAGAAAAGAATAAAAGGTGAGAAAAGAGCAAAACTAAACGTTTATGAAGAATCAAACTAAAGACAAAACATTTGAAAAGACACCAGTTAGACGTTAGAAGATCAAATCAAACAGAAGAGACAATAAAACGATCAAAAAGAGCAAAAACAGATGAAAGTCTTAAAGCATTTTCTAGTCTGAAACGAAAACAACAAGTTGTTTCTTCAAACATTTCCTCTTTCTATGTTCTTGGTTTGATTTTGGACAGATTTACTAAGAACTCATTTCAGAAAACTGCTTTCCAGATAAAGTCTACTAGTAGTTGAAGGCATTTATCAAACTAATGTTACCTTCTGATCTCCACAAACTTTACTGTTCAGTGAAGAGAATCAAAGTTTGTTGAGGATTTCTAAAAAACCCACAGGTGAAGGTCTGAGAAGAACTCAGATGGATGGTCTAAATGTGAAATCAGGACTCATGGTCACAAGTTTTAAGGCTTCTGTTAACCAGAAAGTTCAAACTAACAGAGAAGTACTGAGAAACTTTTAAAACTTCAGTCCTCAGACTGTCTGAAGGTTCAAACTAACAGAGAACTGCTCAAGAACTTTTAGGTTTTCAGTCCTTGGACTGTCTGAAGGTTCAAACTAACAGAGAAGTACTCAGGAATTTAGAAGATATCAGTCCTCAGACTGTCTGAAGGTTCAAACTAACAGAGAACTGCTCAAGAACCTCTAAGATTTCAGTCCTCAGACTGTCTGAAGGTTCAAACTAACAGAGAACTACTGTGGGACTTAGAAAATTTCAGCCCTCAGACTGTGTGAAAGCTCAGGTCCTGAGGACTTGGGAGGTCTGGATGCTTTGGAAAGTCTTGGAACTGAGGGTTCAACCCTCCAGCACAAAGGCTGAAGTCCAGCCTCCTGAGAAAAACGGTCGAGTCGAGACTCGAGTTAAAAAAAATCTCGAAAATGGCAAAAAATAGATGATAAATGCGCAAAAAAAAGAAAGTTTAGTATCTGAGCGAGTAGCTCAGGAGGATAAGAAGAGGACTACAGAGTGGAGGGTCACAGGATCAAGACCCGACACCGGCACTTTTCTTTGTTTGTCTTTGTCAGGATTTTGATAAAACTTAAGAAGGGTCTGGTCTTGAACCAGCGACCTGCAGCTCCATAGGCAAATCCTTAACTCACTGAGCTACAGATCAGATACAAAGAAATAAATTCGTCGTCCCTTTGACATCGTAGTTCGTGAAGTGACCACATGGGCAGAGCCAAGGCGGAGTCTGGGTGGAGTCAGGGCGGAGAGTAGGTGGGGAGGTGGGTGGTGGCCTCCCCCCTCTACTCCCCCACCTCCCTCCACCACCCACCACACCTTCCCCGCCCGACGAGTTCTTCGAGTCTCCACGAGTTCTTCGAGTCTCCACGGGTTTTCCCGAGTTTCTGGAGTTTCCAGGTCGGAGGCAGAACAAGTTGTCATGAAGAGGTGTTGAAGTCGGCCAGGATGGACTGACTTTTTACGGCGACTAGAAGGAAGACGACGAGAAGAGCAGGTCTTTAACCACCATCCATAAAATCCATGGACTCGCTCCAGAGAAATGAAGGGAGGTCAACTTTTATCAACCTCCATCCAGATGTTGAACTTCATATCTTTACTTTGAGATTTTTAGCACCACAAACCTTTAGTATCACACTTTATTATCATTTATTAGGACTTTAATGGAATCCACCAGCAGATTTACTTTTTGTTGACAAACTTTATTCTTGTCATCGTGGGACTGCAGTATTTAAAACTCTTCCTTCTATTTGACCTCATGTTTATTAGTTTTAGTGGAGAAAGTTATTTTAGTTGTCGATTAGTCTCTTAAAAACCAAGTAATAAATTGGATTAGTCAAGAGATTTAAATTTCTTACTTTGTCATATTTTAAATATGACAAAAATATAAAAATAAAGTGTCTTGAGACAATTTGACCTGTATTTGGCGTTACATAAATAAAATTGAATTCAAATTGTATGTATCTTGTAATGTTGGAGTAATTCAGCCATATATGTTGGAAAACACATTTTCTTTGTCCATTAATCTGTTAATTGTTTTCTCCAGTAATTAATTTCTTGTTTTGGTTTATAAAATGTCAAACCCAAATATATTCAGTTTACTGTCATAAAAACCAAAAAGATTTACATTCATGATGCAGGAATCAGGCAGTTTTTCACTTTTTATCTTAGTTTAGTTAGAAAGATAGTTGATAATGTGTGAATTGTTGCAGCTTGTGAGCCGTAAAAGGTTTTAATCTTTGGGGCCGAGTGTCAAAAAAACATTTAGAAACCAACATCAACAAAACACTCAACAAAGATTTGAACATCATTAAAGGGAAATCCAACTTTTGCATGACAATGTCTAATTAAAGGACATTTATTTCCAACGTAAATGTGTGATATTCATCCTCTGGAGCTTTCTCTTCACATCGTCTTCCACCTGGACTGGTTTGGTCGGGAGCATGTGCAACAAACATTTGAAAAACTGCACTTTAACATCAATGAATGACACTGAAGTTTAATCTCTACATAAATGAGACTGAGTCTGGATGTGCTGCTCTGTCATTAACTCCTAAGTTTAGGGAAAAGTTCAAACAAAAGAGGACAGTTCAGATAAGACTCGAGAATGAGCTTATTTTGAACAAACATCTCAGACTTTCTGAGCTTCAGCACCTCTAGCAAGATATTTTAACAAGCAACTCAAGAGATCCAGAAGTTGGAGAGAGTTAGCTTTAGCTGAGCCAAAGAACATGTGGGATGCTAAGCTAGCAAACATTTCAGACTTTTCTCTGTGAATTCTGAGAAATAATTTCCTATTTAATGACAGAGCTACACATCTTAACTCAGTCTCATTAAAACAGACTCTAATTCAGTGTCATCCATCCATATTAAAGTGCAGTTACCCAAAATGTTTGTTGCATGAGCTCCAACAAAACCTGTCCAGGTAGAAGGCCACTTTGACAAACAGGAAGTGGACGATTCCAAGCAGATTTATAGAAGGGGGAACCGGACTGTACTAAGTGTGGTCGAGTATAGAGGGGTGTTTTGTGGGTTTTTAAGGCTGATAATGATTATTAGTGAGACATTTGGAGTAGATAATCATTTGCAGTAAATGAAAGTATTTAAAATCTTGAGTTAAACTTAGAACACAAACTCTTACAGAAAACTTTGTTGATACGTTTTTGTTTTGTTTACAGATGTTAAGTTAAAGGAGTTTTATTCGTGACGTATAACCAATCAAATCACTCCAGAAGACAGAGCGACCACAGGTAGATAAAGGTTCAGAGCCAAAGTAGCGTCATTTTTAAATGTATTTATTACCGTAAATCAGTAAAAAATAAAATACTGATAATCAGTAAATCAGTCAGCCCACAATTACTACAGTTCTACAATGTATGTCTCTTTCCTTTGACTTATTTGTACAATATATGATGTATATTATGCTGTTTTTTCATACCAAAGGCTCTACTATGATGTTTTCTAAGAGACATACCATGCTACTGTGTTTGTTCTGGCCCTGGGCTGCTGCACTCCTCCTCTGTTGTTTTCTGGATTGTACTCAGCTGCATGTCTTCGTCCACCAGGCCTCCGTTGACTCGTCCCGCCTGCCGTCTCTGGAGCTGAAGCTGGATTGGAACAGACCAAAGTACAGTCCAATCACGATGCCAGCTGCCTCTCAAAAGGCTCCTTCATCTGGCAGGTGGCGGCACTTCTTCTGAGGGGAAGCTGAGCTGGCCCAGCAGAACTTTGGAGATGTGTTCCAGTGGTTGGTGGATGTGTGGGGAGATAGAGAGGGACCTTTGAATTGTTCAGAAAGGAAAACAAGGAACCCATTGGTAGTTTTAGTTTAGGGTGCTACTGCGGTGTGTTTTTGGGTTTTAAGAGGTGAACAGGAAGAGTTTTTTTCCGTATTGATTATCTTTTACTTTGTTCCTGGTTGGAATGCCCATCAATGTCAACATGAAGTTCACTTTTAGTTCTGTTGATTTATTTTTATTTTACTAACATCCATTTGTTTTTAACCCCCTCACATGTTGTGTTGTTGTAAACTTACTCTTTCAAATAAATTCTCGTCTAACCCTCTGGAAACCAGCGTTTGGACTGTTTTTGTGTTGCTCCTCACCTACTGACAGCTGTGGACTAAAGGCTATACTATGACGTTTTTAGAGCGACATGCTATACTATGATGTTTGTTGGGCGACACGCTATACTATAGGCTTTTTTAATTGACATATTACTGTGACGTTTTTTTTTGTTTTAGTTTTTTTTTGTTTTTTTTAGCAACAAATAAGAATTAGAACAGTTTTAAAAGTTACTACACTTTTACTTGTGCAATGAAATTATTATTCTATGGCATTTTTTAGACTACATCTTATACTCTGATGTTTTCTTGAATAACATACTATTTTGACAATATAATGCACTATGACATTTTTTGAACCACATATCATACATGACAATTTTAGGCAACATCCTATCATTTTGCGCTTTTTGAACCACATAATAATCTATGTTTTGTTTTTTTTCTTGCCAACATGCTGTACTATGAACTACAGGCCATACTATGTTATTCTTGAGTAAAGCATACTATACTTTGACATTTTCTGAACTACATCCTATACTATGGTGTTATACACAGAGTGCTTTGGTTACATGTTGATTTATAATCTAGATTTTTTTCTGTTTTGTTTTTTGACGGGATTATCACAGACCTGACTGTGAACACCGTTGACACCCACCTGAGGGAGACGCTGTCTAAGATCTCAAGGCTGCTTGATCGTGGTCTTTCTGGCACGTACTCTTCCAAGATGAGCCTGGAAGTTTAACACTGATGGAATGACACCAGGTCTAAGCCGACAAACTTCCAATTCCTCCTCAACCCATAGTCTCTGGGAAACCTACATGGAGTAAGAAAAGTAGACAGAGAAGTAATTAAGTCTGTACACAACATATTAAAAAGAAATCATGCTAATAAATTAAGTACAAATAACCGAATTCGCTAATATACTGGAGACCAGAGCTATTTAATTTGATCAGTATAACCTTGTTTAGTAACATTTCAATTATTTGAGAGCAGTCCTAAAGAATTGCCTGTAATCCCAATCATAAAATGGGTTTGGAGGAAGAACATAGATGGTAATCTGGATATACATGAGTTAGGCTTTATAACTACTATTGGTAGTATTGGTGGTAGTAATAGCAATGTGACTACTACTAGTAGTAGTGGTAGTACACTACTGCTGCTGATACTGGCACTGCTACTACAACTTGTAATACTATTACAAATGCTGATACTACTTCTACGACTCTAACAGCTGTTTATACTACTACTGCTGCTTGTACTTTTAGTATTACTACTACTGCTTGTACAACTATACTACAGCTACTATTAATCGTCTGGTATTTGCTTGTCAAGCTGCTAGCTCGCCTTAGCGTTTTGCTAGTGGCTAACTAGTTAGCTCTCATAGACTGGAAGCTCTCAACAAGATTTCATAATGAAAAAAGAGCCAAAAACTATTCTTACCTATGAAAAGTCATTCCAAGTTTCCTTGTCTCAATCGTACGACGTAGTGTGTAATTGTATGCAGCACAGTGAGACGGCATACTTGTTTCCGTTTTCACACCGTCTGCATCAACGGAATGCACTGAAACTTTGCCCCCACTAGCTTAGCCTCGCCGTAGTACGCAGCTCAAAGGGGCGTGTCCTATCTACTCATTCATATCTATGACAACAACGATGGCTGCACATAAGGACGCCTGTCAATGACGTTGACTAGCTGCGTAAATACCATTATATACAGTCTATGGTAAATACGTATGTGAATCGCATCATTGGCTGCAGCAGCCAGTCACAGGTCACTCACTGACTCACATTGAAAAATAGTACAGAATGAATTGTTACGTGTTTATGTTATTTACAATTTTGGTTGGATTTTTTTTTTTTTGTGCGCAGCGCAGATTTTCTGTGAGCGGAGACCGTGTCAGCAGTGCGCAATTGCGCACGCGCGCAGCTTAGAGGGAACACTGCCCACCACCATGCTTCATATAATGATGCTGCCACCACCATGCTTCACATCATGATGCTGCCACCACCGTGCTTCACATCATGATGCTCCCACCACCATGCTTCACATCATGATGCTCCCACCACCATGCTTCATATAATGATGCTGCCACCACCATGCTTCACATGATGATGCTGCCACCGCCATGCTTCACAGTGGGACTGGTGTATTTCTGATGATGTGTAGTGTTATGCCAAGTAAAACATCTAGTCTAATGGCTTTTGTCTATAGTTCTGTCGAGGAGTACTGATTCATCAGTATCTGGACCTTCTAGTTACAGGAGTCTTTATACTACAATCACTGAGACACATTCACTGCACTGAGATGATCTGCATTTCACTAACTGTATGACTTCTAGAATCAGTTGGCTGCATCTGTGTTGAATTAGGCAAGTCACTTATTATACATTCTATATTTTTAATTAATTGACAATACTTTGTAGAAATCTGTTTTCATTTGGCATGAAAGAGTAATTTTTGTTGTAAATTGTAGTCAGAAAAGCCATATTAAATTGACCATGATTTAATGTTTAAAAGCAATAAAAGAGGAAATCTTCCAAGCAAAGTGAATACGGTATATAGGCACTGGTATTACAGAGATTTGTCTTGTAGGTAAATGGTGGAAAATGAGATGAGAACCACGCAGGTTTAATTTTTGTATCAAACAGCAAAAATAGTTGTAGCATGCTGTGATTGAGTAAATTATGCTTCACATTGCCCTTCCTGCAGCGTGACTATTGCAGATATTGCAATGGCTGCTTGCCACATTTTGACTGGCAGTTTAACAAAAGCATCTCAGGCTGCAACTAATGATTATTTTCAATTTTGATTAATCTGTTAAATTAATGATTCTTTTGTCTATAAAATGCCATTGTGAAAAATGCATATTTGTTCATTACCAGAAGTAAAATTTTACTTAGTTTTGTCCCTTTAGGCTATAATGTCAGTGAAATAATAATGAGTTGTAGCCACAAAGTAGTGAGTTTAGCATTTGATAAATGTCTGAAAACGCAGGTGTTTTCATGAATTCATGGATAGCCTGAAGGTTGTATGCCTGTTTTGGCACTGCATGATGCACTGCTTTACAAAACCAACTTCAGTGTCTCTAGTTTTGTAATGACTAAAATTCATCAACCACCCTCCTTTGTAAGAGATATTGATTTGTTGCTACAACACAATTCCTTTACTGGCTGTGATTCTGTGTCCTGACTGTTAAAATGCATGTTCTGAAGCATTACTCTCTCTGTAAGCATGTTAAATACAACTACAAGTAGACTGATAAGAGGCTCTTTCTGCCATTACTACACTCAATTAATTTAGTTATTCTTGGAAAAGCTGGCTGAGCTAAAGAGTCTTTTCTTGCGCTGCCACAGTTAATGAGAGCCTGTCAGGAAAAACATACAATCTAATGATGCCTGCTGTCAGCGCCTTATGCTAATGACATGCTGAGTGTGAATAAAGCGTGACTTGAGTTATGAATGCATCACTCGTCCAGGGTTCCTCTGGGGAAACTGCACAGGTGTGTCAGTTATGGATGTGTGTATCATGCAATTAAAGCGTTGTATACCGGCAGCCGTTACCATGGAGGTGTAAGCAACTTAAAACAAACTTGTTGACATAATTGGAGATCATAAAACATTCTGCTGCTGCTGCCGCTGGATATTTTTCCTTTTCTTTATCAGTGTCAGGGAGCAGGACGGTATAAATTCAGCTTCCAGCTCAGCCAGCCTTTGCAGCCTGTGATGGGGAGTTTCACGCTGTCAGCCAGCGGTCACGATCCGCTGGAGAACAGCAGCCGCTCGCCTTCGCCTGGACAACCACACTTGACAGACATCATCTCTTCTGATCTCAGATCAGAGCGCTTCGTGTTACTGCTTTTCAGTAGCTGGCAGGCACTTTACTCACTCAGCCAGAGTGGAGAACATTTTACTAGCACTAAACTCAACCTTTCTGTCATTATTGTGCTTGATCCTGCTCTGATTAACGCTGAGTAGAAGGAAAACAGCCAGTAATTTGTTCATCATGTGGACTTTCGCATGCGATGATGGAGATATCCATGATGGAAATCATAGGTTGACTGCCCGTCTCATACATTTTTAACACCTTACAGTTTGTTTCTGTTAACAGAAACCATCTATGGACCTTCTAAATACTGCAAAATCGTATTAATTCAAAGCCATAATGGACTAGCAAATGTCTTTAAATTAAACAAAGTTTGGATTAATGAGACTTATTTCGAGCTTATTGATACTGTCAGGACTGTAAAAACATTCTGAATTAAGCTGAATTAATGGGGTCGTTATTAGAGGTCAAATTAATGAGATTTTACTGTTGTTGAAAAAGTGCAAATTAACAGACAGATTCTTGTTTTTCAAACTGTTGTATTCTAGTATATGTCTGCAAGGTCTGATGAAAGAAAGGTCAGCTTTATCCTGAGCCCTTCTGGAAAAAGGCTCAGGATAAGTTTGTTTACTGGAATCCACTTCACATTATTAATATTAATATTAATAGTAGGAACTTTACTTATATAGAAACTACTAAACACAGGCCAATTAAGGGAGGAGTCTCATGAAGACCAGTTAACAACAGAAATAATATAAAGCACCACAAATGAAAGAAAAAGTGGAGTAAGTAGAATAAAAGAAAATAGAGGGTAAAAACAAAAAAAAACAAGGGTAAAAATAATAGTAATAGTAAAAACGACAATAATAGTAAATACATAAATAAATAAGGATAAAAGAGAATAAAATTACGCAATTACCAACATTAATATATCGATACATCCCACTAAAATAACATTGCACCTTTAAAGGTTTTATCAAAATCAGTAAATTAAATTTTATATCTTGCAACCGGGCATTTACTCAATTGGTGGTAATAGGTCTCTTGAATTAAATGATTAGTGTACAAAAAACAGCATTTAAATCTTACCTCAAGGTCAGCAATAAAGCTTTGTATCCCTGTTTTTTTTTTTTTAAGTTTTATGATGAAAATAAATACAAAATACGTCAACACCAATGGCTACCAATCAAATACTAAAAGCACCAAAATGTCATATCAAATTAAGGTAAAAGAATAAGTGGAACTAAAGAAAATAGCATGCAGTGTGAAAATATATGGGACTGAATGTCAGAAATGGCCGCTGTTTTATGAAAAACAACCCCATTGCTGGACACAAAGTCTAATTTTGGTGTTTATTTTTTTTTTATTTGCTGGAAGTAGCTCCATAAAACCAGCTCAGTAATTGTAAAACATTTTGCTGTGAGACATTGACAGGCAGTAACATTCGGGGGTAAACAGGTCAGCTGCAGGAAACCTTCCACTCATGACAGGATGACAGAATGTCAGCCAGTAATTAGCACTGAAAACAAAGCTGTGACACGTTATTAAAGCCACACAAATGACTTGTCATCCTGAAGAACATAAATACAAGCAGAGATGTCAAGGACCCTGTTTTCCAGACTGTAACTTACATTAATCACTATGATTAGCTCATTAGGATCGAGATCTGGCTGCAGATTTATTGTCATCGACTTTGAGAAGTGTGTGCTGTTTAGCGGCTTTTTCCACTTCTGGGCCGGTTATTCCCACAACTGACTGCTAACTTGTAATCAGTGAATCTTGACGGATGATCCCACTTTCCTGCAGCGGAATGAAGCGCGGCACCTTTTAAAGAATGTTTTGTTTCTCGTTTAATAAAATAAAGTCACCTCAGTGACCTTGTCTTCGAGGCAAAGAGCTTGATTGATCACTCTGGAGCTGATTCAGTCTCTGAATTCCTGTTTCCAAGGGTATCATCACCAAAGTTGCAATGGATAGTCATCTGTGATTCTTGTTGTAGATCAGAGTTATTCTGCTGATGCTAAATCCCAATCTGATACCATTTTACAGATATTTGCCGTTATATTAGAAAATTCTTTATATTAAGGACTGAAAATAATAAATAATTTTTTAATTTGATATTTTACACTCATCACCCCTAAAAAAAATAATCAAAAATATAAAATCTGTAGTTTTACAAATGGTATTTCTTTCATTTACAACCTTTGGCTGTAAAATTACATATTTTTACAGTATGTAAATCAGAACAAAAATCATTATCTCTCATAGTTTTCAAGTTTTTTTAAACAAATTTTGAAAAAAAAAAAAATACAGTTTACTTGTAAAATCACAAAAATCTCAATGTAAAGAAATGTGCCAGAACTATAAAAATTTGCTTTTTGGTTTGACCAAGAAATTGCTATTTTTACTATATTTAAATCAGCCAAAAATATTATTTTACAAATATTTGCTGCTATTTCAAAGCATGTTATTATACAGATTTTCCATGTTTCCTTAAATTACAGATAATATCTGGTAAAAATTTAAAAAAGAAGTATTTATTTACATGTTAGCCCTAAAACATCTGGGCAAAATGATACATAATGACAAGTGTACTGTAATTATTCTTTTACAATGCCTAACTGCAAATTTACACCTTACAGTATTTAAACAAGCAAAAAAAGAAATAATAAATAAAAATAATTTTACAAGTACATCAATAATGAACTGTTTTTTGTTTCTTTTTGTTTTTACAATTACAGATTTTCATTGTTTTATTAAATCACAGATAATAACCAATAAAATCACCTAAAAAATATTATTTTACAATGATGCTATAAAGAAACAGGACAAATCTATATTTTTTATAAAGGGTCATTTGTTTTTTTTTATGTTTGTCTATCAAATGACACCATTTTTACTGTATTTGAATTAGCTAAAAATAAAATTAGTTTACAGTTATATGGCATTATCCTGAAGAAAAAATCTAAATATTAAGGACTGAAAATTGTAAATAATTTTTAGGCACTATTATACAGATTATTCCCTGTTTTGTTAAGTTGCAGATGAAAAATACTAAAGCCACTGAAAAAACACTTGTTAGATTACAGATAACTAGTAAAATCCCAGAAAGGAAGTATTAATTTATATATTATTGCAAAAACAAAAACGGGTCAGAACTATAAATGAAAAAAACGAAGAATGGTAAAGAATTTTTTGACACTATTGTACAGATTATTCTCTTTTTGTTAAGTTGCAGGTGAAAAATACTAAAACCATTGAAAAAAATGAAGAAAAAAATGTTGAGTGTGAATTATGGGTTAAACTGTAAATGATATCCACATCAAAAGTCTGTATTTATGCAAATGCACAATGCATGTTGGTGCTTCTATAATATGTGACCATGAAATTACACTTTTTACTGTATTTAATCAGCTAAAAAAAATGCAATTATTTTACAGATACTTGCTGCTATTTTCACAGTTTTTCCAGGTTTTAATGTATTCTGGCATCCTCGCAGCCAAATTTTCACAGTGTTTCTATGCACATTTTTTGTTTTACTTTTTAATACAGCGTATGTGAAAACCTACTTGGCAACAAAACAGATACTAATTCAGATTCTTAAAAAGCTTGAAGCCTATGTTGTCTGTTTCAGGCAGAGACTCAGCTGAGATGCTGCATAATAAATACTGGGGTCTCAGATCAAAAATAAAGAGCTAAAATTGAGCATGAATGTTTTTTCAAATAGCCAAATGTGGATATTTCTGATATTTCATTCCTGCCATGCTTTCACCTTTTGCTCCGCTTTTAAAACATTGTAAAATAATACAGCCCAGAATCATTTTAGCGTTGCTTCAGTGGAGGCAATAACCAGTCTGAATGTGTGATTATTATCCATGGCAGCAGCTAACACTAAAGCTGCTGTGTTTGGTTCCAGATCACCCAGGAGCAGTTCATCCTCGCCTCACAGTCCCTGCACCTCCAGCGGCCGGCCTGCGACCCAGTTTACCCAGTGGGGCTGTACGGATGGAGGAAAAGATGCCTCTACTTCTTCCTGCTGCTGCTGCTGGCCACCATGATAGTTAACCTGGCCCTCACCGTCTGGATCATAAAGGTCATGAACTTCTCAGTGGTGAGTTCAGCGCCGCACCGTCCGAAATACAGCCGGTGGTCCAGGAAGTTACAGCTGCTGATCTTTAAAGCGAAAGGCAGCTTTACTTTTGATTTTGTGGACTAGCGTTATTTAAAGTTTGACCATATCTGAGTAATTTACACATCAGGGATGAAGCCCCAAAAAAATTAGATTACATATTAATTTACTTGACTAAAATACACACTAAGGCTGAGATCCTACGGTGTTTTAATTATTAGTGAAAAAAACCTAACCGAAGAAATAATAATTTTAAGTGTGCATTCTGAACGTAAAGTGTAACTTATGTTAACATCAAAATATGTATGTACACTATTTTTACAGGATTTATATAAGCAAAAAACAATTATATTTCATGTATTTGTTGTTATTTGAATGAAACAGTATGTAAATAAACTAAGCCAAAAAATAACAAACTTGTTGACTGTGGGAAATTTTTTCTTTAACAACGTGTGGCTGCAATTTTCTGCTTTAGTGTAATTAAATCTCCTAAAAATATCAATATTTTACAGATGCTTGTCATTATTTGAAAGAGAAAGTAATGTAAAGTAAGAACTGTCAACTAGTAAATCGTTTTTAGAATCTGTTATTTTACAGTTTATTCCTGTTTTGTTAAAATACAGACAATGTGTAGTATGTGTTAATTTACATGTTGACGATAAATAAAAAAAAACACAAACAACAAAATGAACAAAATTATGCAGAGACCGCTTTTATAAATATTAATTTTTTTCTTTCACAACGTTTGACTATAAAATTCCCCTATTTTTTACGTGATTGAAATCAACTGTAAAAGGTCAAGGATGAAATTGTCGACTTTACAGTATGTAGGTGAAGTGTAGGTCTTTGTTTTGGTTTCCTTCTCTCGTCTGTATTTTATAAAGACTTAAAAAAGACTTGGCAGCAGGATGAGCCAAAACAGAACGCCTTAGTCTCAAACTAAAACCAAACAGGCAGATGCTGCAAGCTCCTGTGACATTTTCAGGGACAAGGCACACAATTTAGCATTTTGTGGACCGTCTCTGGACGTATCCCCCCTCTGTGACGGCAGCATCTCCCCACTGTTGGTATCACTCCTCGACCCTTTTGCCTCCCATCAATCTGCGTCACCAGTAAAAGACCTAATCAGTGCTGCTGGTGTCGCTTCAGAAAATCGCTGCTCCCAATCTCTCAGGACTCGGCAAGCTCCATACGAAGACAAAATACGCCCGTTTTATTGGTAGAGTAGCAGGTTTAGAGCAGCTAGTGTTTGTACTAGTATGAGAACATTGTTGTCTGGTTAATTAAGTTCCTTTCTGGTATATTTACTCTGCCATGGAACGTGGTGGAGTTACGTGACGATCAGAGTTGGTTTGTCTGACTGTTAGCAACATCACTCAAAAATGGAGTAACGAATTTACATGGAATTTTCAGGGAAGGTCAGACATGACACCAGGACCAATTGATTAGATTTTGGCAGTGATGCAGCTTATAGTCTGAGTCCACAGATTTGTTAAAGATTTCTGTATCATTGATAACGGCACAGCATCACTGTAACTATGACAACAAGTGAACACTACGTCAGCTGCCTGCTCACGATCACATGATTGTGATCTTACTAAAAATCTTATCGAGCCTTATCTGTCGGAAATCATACAAGGAATGAGCAGCCTTGGCGGAGTACTGCGCTCTCTGAGTGCTTTTCTAGTGATACTCATGTATTCTGGAGAGAAACTCAGCAATTCCTGTTTAAGCTCAGTACATAGTGAGGAAGACATAAACTTCACCATCTCTGATTTACCTGAAACTTTACAATATGAAACAGTACTGAACTTTGATAACTCATTTAGCAAGTATGACGAGTTGGAGCACATAAGAAATATATATTTGTAGATTGCGTGATTCAAGTAGAACAGAGTTCTAGAGTTTCAAAATGGTTCTCCAAATATAAATTTATTTCATTTTTTTTTTTACATATGGTTTTTGTGGTCCTGTCAAGAGCCCACATTAACATATTGTCAAAATTACAAAAAACTAGAACCTTGTCTTGCCATACTTGTCCTACTTGTCAGACATCAAAAAGTGTATTTGTAATTTTTAAAAGCCAATATGGAAACAACTATATATATATATATATATATATATATATATATATATATATATATATATATATATATATATATATATATATATATATATATATATATATATATATATATATATATATATATATATATATATATATATATATATATCAATCATGTACACTCAGGAACTTTGTCAAGTCCGTTACCACCTTGTAAAAAATATCTGTAATTTTACACAATTTTTCATTTCATGCATTTTTTCCCCTACATTATTAAATCTGCAAATTGTCATTCCACAGATATTTAACTTTTATTTAAAAGATGCATCTGTGAAATTCTTGTTTTTAACTCTAATTATGTGTTTCTACACTTAGATACATTTAGTGACAGTTCTGTAATTTTACATGGATTTGTTGGTAAACAACGATACCTTGTAAAATTACAGATGTTGTCACACCAAAAATAAATTATTAAAATAAATAAATAAACTTTTCTGTCTGTGTACTCACCAGATTTCATGGCAGGTCTGAAAACACATCCATGCATCCATCCATTATGTACACGCTGCTTAATCCTCATTAGGGTCGCAGGGGGTCTGGAGTCTATCCCAGCTGACTGACAACAGGTCACCAGTCTATCACAGGGCTACATACAGAGACAAACAATCACACTCACATTCACAATTACTGACAATTTAGAATCATCAGTTAACCTCAGCATATTTTTAGACTGTGGGAGGAAGCTGGAGTACCTGGAGAACACCTATGCATGCACAGGGAGAACATGCAAACTCCATGCAGAAAGATCCCGGGAAGGTCGGGGATCTGGAAACACATGAAATTCTTAAAATTCAGCCACAAATATTGTACTTATGAATTAAAATACATTTTCTAACCTTTTTTTTTTTTTTTTAGTGTGACAAGCCAACGTTTGAGTTTTTGTTATTTTGACCCAAAGTTGATGTGACTCCACAGGAAAACAATGGTGTTCATAACAACAATAGATAAACCCCTATGTAAACCAGTTTAAAACAGGAATATATCATATATACACTTACAGGAATTTTCTGGGACGAAATACCACCATAATTTGAACATTTTTCACAATTTTGTCTGTGTACTCACCAAATTTCATGGCTTCTCAGGCAAGATGCTCTTTTTTAGGGTGAAAATCTAAAATTTCCCAGGTCTGAAAACAAAGAAGAATCTCAAAATTAAACCAAAAATATTTTGTAGAACTTAATTTTGTGTTCCAAATAATAAATGAATAAACTGTGAAGAAAATCTGAGATGGTGGAGCACCGTATTTTCTAAATTCCGTTGAATGTGAAACATCCTGTAATATGAGTACTGCTTCTGCTTTCATGATTATACCATTTATTTTTCTGTCTCGTGCTGTTTTATCTTCCTGTTAAAGTACTATCATTACAACAAACCACTGCAGTTATCACCTCAATGCTCACTTCAACACTAAACCAACTTATGCAAATCTCCATTTCCGTAAATCTTATTAATTCCGTTGTCATTTCCATGCATCTTTTGAACATTCCCAGTCATGTCGGCCTGGTTCTGCTCAGTGGCCTCTCGCTGCATGCAGCCTGTCACCTCGGTGTCATGTCCCACTTCCTGGCTGTCACTCAATGCCGCTACCCGTCTAGATCGTGCTCGGCCTAATGCAGTTCAGCGGCAGCAGGATTAAATTTTTTATGCATTTCGGGAAGTTGTAGTCCTTTGAATCAAATCAGAATCATGATTGTGTTTCAGGACGGGATGGGAAACCTCCAGCTGAAGCAGGATGGGATTCGCCTGGAGGGAATCAGCGAGTTCCTGCTGCCTCTGTACGTGAATGAGATCCAGTCCAGGAGGGTAAGTTGCTCCCTTGTACTTTTTCTCACCAACTTCAAGTTTCCTGCTGATCGATGCGCTGACACTGATGAACTAGGAATAACTACCATTGACCGTGAAAGGCTCCTGGGGAGAAGGATCTCTCCAGACAAACTGGTATCGATCCTCCAGCGTTGAGGACTTATGATCAATTCATTAACAACAAACTTTCCTGTGAGCTCGGACTTGATAATACTTTGATGTTTGGTTATATTTGTGCCTGGATAAGAGAGATTACTCTTTCCTTTCTACCTCTGCTTCTTCATTTCCGGTTGTCCTCCAACAGTGTGCTATCAGGGCCTCCCATCGGCAGGAGATGGGTAATGGGCTCCTTCTCAGCTCCTGTAAGGCCACATACAACCTACAGGAGATTACAGATGATTACAGGGGGACCACAGTCTCCCTGGATTTCCAATCAAGCCCACGCGATAAATTTTCCCACTTGCCCTTCCTCCCCTTCCCCTTTCTCCCCTTTGATGTTTAGTAGATTAACCAACACAGCTCCAGCACAAAGTTGATCCAAATTTCCTTCTCCCACACGAATCACATACGCTCAGTCGGATCATCCCCTTTTTCAGTGATTAGGCATGGTGCAGAAAGCAATTTCAAGCACTGGAAGCTGGGGTTCCATGTAAATTTGATTTTTGAGGGACGTCGACGGAGCAAGTGGCTCGATACTGGATCCAATTTGCCACACCAGATTGAGAAACAACTTGAAATTGCCCACTCTCGCGCTTTGATGTTCTGGTTGGAGCTAAATGTTGATTTAAATATAACACTTGCACGCTTAGCGACGGAAAACACCTCAAGGCCACAGCTTTTGCCCGAGCTGAACGTCGGACAAAGCCAGTATTTCATTCCCCGGTGCAATACCACCTGCAGACATTTTTACTGTCTTGTTTTACAGACGTTGCTGTGCGGCCGCCCTCTTATCTACTCGCACCAGAGATATTTGCAGGACAAAAATCTCTGCGGGTCACTCGATATTTCTCACCTGAGGAAATATGTCGAGCACTGAGAGAGCAGGAGGATTATGGTTATGAAGTTTACACAACAGTGCACAGTGCTGCCCTTCAGTCAGATAACCACCACTGATCAATACGCCATTCAATAAGCCATTACCCAAACAGCAGTGTAGGTATCTTAAAGTTAAATGTTGTAGGATTTCTAAACTCACAGAAGCTGTATTTCTATTTTTCATGGATCAATCGGCGTTCTTTGATCAATAATTGAGGTCATATCTATGAATACCATGTGGAAGTACTCACTCAGTGTTTTTTGCAGTATCTCTAAGGCTCAGTAGCCCCTTAAATCACAGTAGCGTGTTGTTAAATGAAAGCTGCTAACTTTACAGAAAATAAAACAACACAGCTCAGGTCTTTTTGCTGTTAGTCTGCACATTATTTTTTGACCTACAGATGCTTTTGAAGGTCAGTTTTCCCCTGGAGGCCACACTTGGCTCCATTCGAGTGCAGTTCAGTTCCATTTTTCAAGTTTATTTATCAGTGCACATGCAATTTCATGGAGGTGATTGTCAACAAACACACTTAGCATAAATAGAAAAAAAAATGAAAACTCAGTATTAATCATAAAACCAGATGCTATAAGCTGACAAAGTATGTGGAACTGGTGATACATACATTCATAAATCAATGAAAATTGCTACATATGTCCTGAGCACACAGGTGTTTTAAAGGCAGAGCACAGTTTGTACCAGAATGCTAGGGATGCACATTAGTAACAGTTAAATCAAGAATCAATAGCAGTATCATTCAATAATGGATTAAATGATAACACATTTGTACTGTGCTGATATTGCTGCTTAAGTCAACTGAAGCAAACTTTAATGTAGAAACGCTATCTTGATTGATACAGACTGTTCTTCAACACACAAGTTTGGCTTGAGGTCATTAATCGTCACAGAAGTCTATGTCATTGTGTCTGTTGCTAGCTAAACCCTCACAATGCTTGTGCTGTACCCAAATCTGAATTTTCAGTTGAGTCACACTTCTTCAAGATTATAGGCCTATTTATTTATTTTGTATTTAAAAATTATGTGAATTAAAGATTGAAAAATAGTAAATAATTTTCTAAGTTGCTATTTTACAGGTTTTCAGCGTTTTGTATATTTACAGATAAATATCATGCAAAATGACAGGACAAAAGTATTAATTTAAAGTAAAGAGACTGTAAAAAAGAACAAAAAAAAACAAAACAAAAACAGGCCAAGACTGTACATAATGTCCACATTAATCTGTATTTTTATAGTAGTATTTGAAAAATGTGCAATCATATAATCACACTGTTTAACTGTATTTACATAAGCAAAAATATTATTTTACTGTTATTGTCATTTGAAAGAAAAAGTATGTATATTAATGATTAAAAAATGTAAATAATTTCCTTAACTGTTATTTTACAAACAGATAGATAGATAGATAGATAGATAGATAGATAGATAGATAGATAGATAGATAGATAGATAGATAGATAGATAGATAGATAGATAGATAGATAGATAGATAGATAGATAGATAGATAGATAGATAGATAGATAGATAGATAGATAGATAGATAGATCCTTATTGATCCCGCAGCAGGGAAATTTACATAAATTGACTCTGAAATATACAGATGTTTTGTGTTATTAATTTACAGACAATATCAAGCAAAATCAAAAAAAATCACAGGAAAAAGCATTAATTTCCACGGACAAAAAAAATGTTGAAACTGTAAATAGTGTTGACATTAAAAATCTGTATTTTACAAATAGTGTTTTTTTAAACAATGTGTTGCCATGAAATTTCACTGTTTTGCTATATTTTAATCAGTTACAAATATCTTTATTTTTCAGACATTTGCCAGTATTTTCACAGTTTTTACCGTATTCCAGAGTTACAGTATTCTACAATTTTTTAAGTATTCTTTGTTTATATCTGCTTGCTGATTTTATTAGGTGATATGTCAGTGTTGCCTTCACAGTTTGTTGTGCTGTGTCAAAAAAACATCTGGTTTTATGCTATTCTCTACTTCATGTCCTGTGATTATAAATGCAGGCTTCAGGGCTTTGATGCTGCCGCTTCACATTTCCTGCTTGCTCTGATTTGGTAGCAGTATGTCTTTGCCAGGTAACATTTCGGAGTCAATTTCTAACAATTGAAAATTTGAGTTCATTGTTGCTTTGTACATCTCAAATTGTGTGTTTTGTGCCCCTCCCCTGCTTGAGGTTTGAAGAGTAAACTGGACTGCTGACGTTCAGTATTATCATTGTTTTAATATGTGCGACCAACTTTAGCCTCGCAGCACTGAGCTGTCTGTCAAAGCTGACAGGCAGATGGATAGATGGAATATTCTCTATATTATTCTTTCCTGCCCTGAGGCCTTCCACAGTGCTTGTCTGTCCATCCATCCATCCAACCATCTGTCCATCAGCTTCTACAGAAAGCACAGCACCTGCAAACTTCACTATGTGAGAACCATGAAAATAATGCAATAAGTCAGCCGTAATATCAACAGTTTGTAATGAAGTTTACACTTGAAATCCCGAGCAGATGATTGCCACAACAGATCGTCAGTTACACCTGTGAAAGTCTCAATACGACCATGATTTCAGGCATGAAAAAGCAGAGTGACTCTCAAAAGTTTTACTCATCTGAAAGCAACAGAGCAGCTGTAATATCAGGCTTTTAAAAAAAAAAAAAAAAAAAGTTTACCAGCCAGAGGATCACTGCAATCATAATTTCAAGTGTCTGTGAAACCAAACGGTTTGAGCAGGCGTTTCTCACCACTCACACTTCTCCTAACATAGAACATGATGCTTGTTAAAACCCAGATTTCTTGTTTGTGAGCAGTTTCTGTGGAGACAGATCTTTATTTATATCTACATTAATTTTTCTTATATATATTTTGAATTTAATAGTTTTGCTAAAACGGTAATGGACATTTATTGGCCACTTATTTATTTCTCTTTAAATATAAAAACTAGTAAATGAATCTAGACAAGAATAAATTAGCAAATAAATAAAATGTATGTATGTTTATCAAAACTGCATATTTTTGCATGTCATATTCTAATCTATACATGCTCTTCAAGGATTTATTTTTGTATTAAAATCACCCAAATATTTTTACATTTTTATCGAATTCAGTGTTTCAGTAGACGACTACAACATAGTTTTAAGTTTAAGAGTTAAATAAAAGATGCAGTGCACAGGATTCCTCATGTCAAGAGTCATATTTTATCTGAGGTATTAAAATCACCCAAATATCTTGTCTGTGAGCATTTTGTGTTGGAGACAGATGCAGAATATTTTGGTTTTAGTAGCTTTGCTGAAATGATAATGGACATTTATTGTTAAAACTGTAAAACTCTTTGCTAAAATTTATATTTTTTATTTAACAAATCATCTTAGTGGACACCTACAATATAGCTTTAAATTTAAGAGTTTAAAAAAAAAAGATTCAGTACACAAGATTCCTCATTTCAATGGTCATAATTCATTCTTTTGATGTAATACATTGTTTTGATTCCCAGTAGATTTTCCGCAACCATCTGAAGTGAGGGCATAAAGGAGACCAACGCTGGGTTTAGTCATTTATCTTGGAGTTGCTCCCGTTTTGCACATGCATTAGACGAATAATGTCTGCTGCTGCTCGATAAGGACAAACTGGTCAAATTAGATTTGATGAGCAGCACTGATGTATTTTTAGTCCACTTTAATTAGGTTTTTTTTTCTGTGTTTTTGTAAATTGATGTATTCGAGTGAATTCCAATTATGGGACCATTAAGTAACAAGTATTTGTTATTTATGTGAAGAACTACAGAAGCTGGTTTCACGATTTCTACGGTTTCTGCGTATCCAGCCCTGCATTTCTAGATGTAAATAATTCTTGCTGCAGCTGAACTGAAGCTCCAGCAGAGGTCAAATCATCCACAATGCATGCAGATTATTACAAAGCCTGCAATAAGTTTAAATTGTTGTTTGTTTAACTGGAGCGATTCGTCAACACCTCATACAGCAAACAGGACGCTGTGATTGCAGTTTAAAATTGACTCTGAAAGTGTGTCTTTGCTTTGAATTTAAAAATGAACCAAACTGGCTGCCTGGAAAAATAGTGTGGAATGAGGCAACACAGTGCCCAGATACAGTTAATCAAATCTCTGCTGTTCACACTGTTGGCTCGCATTATCGTCTCCGGGGAGCCCGACTGATCTATAAATAGCAGCAGATGCAGGTGTATCTATATTGGAGCGAAACTTCTACTTCACTCAGTCTCACCTACTTGCATTTGATAAGCATGAGAGAGACGATTGAGAGCATCATTTCTGCAAAAAGGCGGCATAAACCATCCACTTGTTAAACTCTCACAGCTTAAACTGCAGCTCTGCTTTAAAAGTCTATACATTCTCCGGCTTGATCCACTTTGATGAAGCAACTTTTTAATATTAAAAACTGTTAAATGTGCAACTGCAAACTGCCACCTGCCTGCAAGATTTGATATTTGAATAAGGAAATTAAACCGTAATACGCATCCCTGTTCAGTGTTTTTTTCTTCATTATATTTACTTGTTCAGCTCAGTATGCAAATTAGCTTCCAGCACAGCAATCAAATATAATTAAAATTTAAATATATTTATGCAAATACTGGGTTAGGATTACAGTTAAACCCCTGAGTGGTGCTCTTTGTTTATGTTTAAAACGTCTGCATTTTATTTTACACTCTCTCGCGCACAGATAGCAGCATCATATGAGGGTTTTTGTGTGTGTGTGTGTCATTGAAGCAGCGTGCCGTAGCTCTCGGCTGTGATGTTATTCATTGTATGCAGGGAAGCATCCTTTGCCTTACAGCAGCCATGGTAATTTTTCAGTCTGACGGCGCCCAGTGCATCTACAACAACAGGCTCCATTTATGTGCATTCACTCTGATCTGCACTTGACCTTCCTCAACAGGCAGAGCAACTAAAAAAGCCTTCTATGTGATCCCAGGGGAGTGTTGAGAAGAGCAACTCAGCCTTGGAGGAAGCAGTTTAGGACCTATAGACTCTTTAGAAGGAATACTTCATATCAAAACCTCTCATTTCTTCTCCTTGTATTCATTTATGATAAGCTTTTATACAGGAAATGATCAGTCAGGGAACGAAAATGAACCAAATGAACGCTCTAAGGCTAGAAACGCAAGGAAATCACAAAGCTGAGATGATAATTACCACCTCTTTAAGGAAAACATGGAGTCAGTCACACCTATTATGGAGCATTTATGTTGTAAATGTCACTTGTATTTACTGTTAATACAATTATAAATGCATTGAATTGCAGATTGTAGGAGAAGTTAGTCAGCTGTGCACCGAAAAGCCTCTTGTCTCCAATCAGTTAGTTTGAAATCAGTGAATTAAGATGTTCTGTTAGATTTAGCTGATTTGAAAGCAAGTATGCATTTTAATGAAAATGATCTGAAATGTTGCCAAACAGACTTGTTGTGTCTAAGGTGTATTCCCTCCATCTTGAGCTGATGTTACAGACATTTGTGAACAACTGCGGTAGGACAGTCGAAGCTTTTTCAACATGCACACTCTGACACACAAATGCTCCATCATTCAAATGTCAAACAGCCATAAACTTTGCAGAACTGCCAGAAAGCAGAACAGGTCTATAGTTAACATGTCTGCAGTGGAGAGTAGGATACTCCTACGCTTGTCAGTTTTAGGAAAACCACATCCTTAGCCGCCCTGCCTTCCTCCTCAAACTCTGTCTACACTTCATTACTCATCTTTGGATAATTTACTTTTAATTTGTTCCATTTTTGTCTTAATGTCATTTAATTCAGTGGTTATTATCCAGTGGAAGATCGGCTCGGGAACTAACTTTGAACAGACTCAATTACATTAACACTGATCTCAATGAGACAAGGCAGTGACTGTCTAATGGCTGCTGAGTGTGGGGTTTTAAAGGATGATTCCTGTTTAATAATCTGATATATTTATTTAATTCCTTCCTTTCTTTTCAAACTGATTTAACATTGAAACAAGGACAAAGATTTTTCCCCATCTGAGCTCCAGACAGTTGCGTATCTCACTGTTTTTTGAGTGTGCATTTTCAAATTGTTGCATTCGTTTGAGTGCAAGATGATAATTTCACTGGTTTGGTGATCCTCTCATGATAGAAAATCATACTTTTTCTTCTTCACTGACTCAGTCAATCTACTTGACATATTTAACAATCAATTTTGCTCGTTGCAGATTCCAATGACAACACGATCTATTGCTAATAATTTTAAGGAGAAGTCAGATTCAGTTACTGTTGATGATAAAGAATGTAGCTGCAGGCTGGGAGATACTGACTGAAGCAGGTTTTACCAAGTAAAAGTATTACATTTAATTACAACACAGCACGAAGACTGCAAAATAAAATGAAAACTAATCATCATTTTTGGCTTCCGATTGAATGATCACAAGTAATTATGGTCTTAGCGTTTAATATGTACTCAACTTTAGAAAACTCCTCTTCGTAACAGCGCAATTAGAAAACACAGCTTTTAGAAAACATTAAAACAACTGCTCGTAGAAAACTCTGCTCTTAGAAAATTCTGCCTGTTTAAAATTTTGTTTATAGAAGCTTTTGGGTGGCAGGTGGAAGAACAATCAAGCATTAATATAAAACCATTCAAGATTATGAATATTTTATCTTATAAGTACACACACTCAGTTTACAGTTTATCAGGTCCACCTTTCTAAGATCAATGCAGTCTTAAACTACAGTCCTGCAGTAAATCACCTCTCATGAAGATTATAATGTCTAGTTTTTGTTTCATCCATCTGAACCCAAAGTGGTTTATAGGTGTTTTTACTATTTTTCACTACAACATAAGGTCCTGCACCTCTAAAAGCACAGCTAGAAGGAGAGACAACTCAACTATAACGTTAGAATTCCATAAATCCTAAAAAAATCACAGCATAAGTTGGATTTTCTTGGCTAGAAAATGGCACTCTTAGAAAAGCTCGCCCATGTAGAAAACTTTGTTTATAGATGACACCATTCTTAAAAATCGCAGTTTGTAGAAAACTTCACTTCACATAGAAACACCATTTGTAGATCGCTTTGCTCGTAAAGAAAACTATGTGCAACGAAGAAGGCCCTCTTCAAAAAATCCCCTTGTTTCCACTCGTAGAACATTTTGCTCATAAAAAACTCTCCTCATAGAAAATTTTACTTGTAGAGAAACTCCATTCGTGGGAAGCTCCACTCACAGAAAACTTGCTCCTAGAAGACTTCACTCATAGAACACGCCATAGAAAACTCTTTCAGAAAACTCAATTTTGAGCAAACTCTGCCTGTAGAAATCTCAGTTTGTAGAAAATTTTGCTCATTGTCAAAAACTCCACTTTTAGAAACCGCCACACGTAGAAAACGCTACTTGGAGAAAATTCCACATGTAGAAATGTTGCTCATAGTAAACTCTGCAACAAAAAATATTCCTCACGTACAAAACTCATAGAAAACCGTCCATATTGATAAAATAACTTGGTTTAAACCAAGGTAAATCTGACATTAAATTGCCTTATTTGATTTTTTCAAACTAATTTTTGGTCACACACCTGTCTGAGTGTACTGCAGCCACCTAGTTAGCTTCCGCCTTAACCTGCATGTGAGGCATTTAGGGAAGATTGGTAAATTGTAGTGTCTATCAATAAGCAGATGTTCAGCAAATGAGGAGATTCGTCTGTTCAGACTGGTGGAGGTGCAGCAAAATAATATGCTACCATTAAAATTCTGGATCCTGCCACCTTTTTAACCCAACTTTTCTTTCTCCCACTTTGTGTCTCTATCCTCCTTCATTCATGTTTCCCTTCAGGACAGCTTGTTGGTCTTGCGGTCAGACAAGAACGTCACCATGAATGCCAGAAACAACCAAGGCCAGCTGACCGGTCAGCTCACAGTGGGTGAGTTTCCACTTTGTGTCTTATTTTACCCCTGAAATGGTAACTTGCCACTTAAAATTAGTTCTAAGAAGAGTAATAAATAAAATCTATCAAATCAATCAAAAGCCAAACTAAAAAGGTAAGTCTAGAGTTTGATTTTAAAAATATGAACTCTCTGCTGCCCTCAGATCTTCTGGAAGGAAGTTCCACAGATGTGGACCATAATAGCAAAATGCTGCCTCAACGTATATTTTTGTGGATTTTTCTGGCTTTAGGTTAAATTAAAAAACACTACCAGAACACCCGAGAGTTCGAGGGGGTTCAAAGCAAATTGGATAAATATGAAGGACCAAGACCATAAAGAACTTTATAATCCAATAAAGGGATCTTACAATCAATTCTAAAAGAGACAGGTTAAAACTGCTGTAATGTGAACGCTCCTTCTGGTTTAGGAGGGAACTTGTGCTGGAATTCATGTTTTTTGACACTTGGGCTAACTTTTGATGAACTTATTGAAAAACTGATCTGAGGTTAATCCTGGCTGTCCAAAGTGCTCTATCTGTGCCATTTATTACCAAATGTAATCAAGATTAGCGCAACAAATTCATCCTTAAATCGTCTCTGCACCTTCTTCCAGACGCTACCCTTTGATGCACCTCTACGAAGGCCAATGATTCCTCTTGTTCAAGTACGAGTCAGGCCAAATTACCAAAGTCATTTGCATGATTAATGATCACTGGAGAGCAAATGACTTGCTTATTAACATTATTAGCTGTTGGTCTGAGCCAACATAAGCTGAGAGTTGATGCTGATTTGACAGGTATGTGACGCGTGATGACACTGTTCTGGTCACGCTCGACCTTCCTTTTGGAAATTAGCGCCGGCTTTTGTAGAAAGTGCGTTTTTGTCTGAAATGAGATGAAACTGAGCGAGAATAATTAAATTCTCAGCAGCCCGTGGATTAATGGAAGAGAGGCGAGGAAGGGAGACATTAGAAATTTCTGCATGCACATCTGGAACAACACCAAAGTTTGGAGAGCAGGAATTAATATTCCTCACCAGCGGAGCAGATTACTCATTTGTCCTCATTCAGTGTAAAAACACTGCTGATCCAGCTTTGTCTGGCGACTTTCGTTTGCAGAGCAAGCACTCGACCAAGTATTTCAGATTGCTAATAGCCTTACATGTCCAAACACCGCTTCCCAACGCTGATTTACAAGACCAGAGACACAAGAGGCAACCTTTAGTTAACAGCGGTATTTTTCAAAAAGTGAAAGTTGGTAGCAGTGAGACGAATAAAGCTTCTTCATTGTCAAACTAAAATTGGAAAAATTCATAAAATATATTAAAATAATGCAACACATCTAAATGAATTGCTGCCGTGCAGATTAATTTCCAGCACTCACCAGTGTTTGTAGTATATTTATATTTAAAAAAAAAAAAAGGAATCACCACAGTGTAGTGTTTTTGCAGGACCTGAGGCTGTGGAGGCTCAGTGTCAGAGGCTGGAGGTGCGAAGCAGCGACGGAGGTAAACTTCTGTTCACTGCAGACGAAGAAGAGGTCGTCATGACGACAGAGAAGTTCACAGTCACAGGTAAACTGTGGCGCAGTCTCACGTGATCATCTTCTGATATCTGAAATGAAAAAAAGCATGTGTTGGTGGGTATTGTGTGGGAAAAAGTAACTCCAAATAAAATCAAACAAATCTAAAAAAAACTCCCCACCTGACCTCCTCAGAATATGCAGATTTATTTTTTTAGTTTAAGTTTTATTTTCATACTGTGAATATTACAGTACATAGAGGTGGGTCAGATTGTCACACTTTTTATTTGACTTTTTCCATAATTTCCGAGCCTCATAATTCATCAGTAAAGCAGATAAAGACTTATGAGTTCTGTTAAAAAACAAATCAATTTTACATCCACTCCAAGTGTCTAAATCTGTTTTTTTTTTTTTTTTTGCACCGTTTTTCCTATAAGCAACTTTGAGCATCAATATTATGGGGTGTGTCATAGTTTGAACAGTAAAACTGCAGCAGTTTAATGTCTATGACATAGAGACATTGAAACAATCATTGGTATCCTGGATTTGTTTTTGTTTTCTGATAATTTACCAGAGGAAACTTTAAAGAGTGCATTGTGGGTAAACTTTTAAGGCTCATATACTGTTCAAACTAAGATACAGCCCATAATATTGATGCTCAAAGTCGACTGATTTGGTTTTTAACAGAATTCCAATGTGTTTTTCAGTCCTGAAAATTCCATGTGTTTATCCGCTGTTCTGATGATGTTCAGAAATTATGGAAAAGTAACACGTACAGATTTTAGACTCAATATCTGAAAACACTCATAGTACAAAGGTAAAACTTTGCATGGCTTCATTAAATATACTACTGTTAAGTAATTGTACATGAAAATCAGCTGATTCTGAGGAGGCCAGGAAGGATTTTCTTTCAGGTTTGGTTGAGTTTATACGGAATAATCCATGTAAAGGAAACCTGTGAGAGATTTTGACTTTCATTTCTTTGAATGTACTTCAGTAATTACCAAAAAAGTGTCAGGAATAAGAAGCTTACTTGGGTGAATTATAAAAGTGAGTTTTGTCAGCAGGTTCAGACGGCGCCGTGTTTGGTCATTCAGTAGAAACTCCACTGATCCAGGCGAGGGCTTCTGAAGACCTGAAGTGAGTTCATATTCAGACACTGTTCAGAAATTCATTAAAGCTTAATGTCATATGTTCATATCCTATTGAATTAAAATTAAGATCTTTAAATAATGATGATAAATGTTCCTTGGCATTTCAAAGACAACGGCTGAGTGTCAGGAACCATTATTCACCAGTGTCATTACCCTAAGCACCCTCTTGGTTGCTTTGTTAAATTTGAAGCTAGACTCTCTTAATTCACAGCCAAAGGGTTGAGCTAATTTGTTAGTCATTCTGTACAGCAGTCAGGATTTGATTAAAGCAGTGACAGAGCGTTGAGAAAGTGGTTGAAGTTGGTGCACGTGATCATTGCTGCACTTCGCCTGAGGCTCTGAGCTTCCATTAACGAGACATAACGAGCGCCGGTTTGTTGTCCACCTTACTGGTCCTGAAAGGAGGGCTGGGATCAAAGTTGGCAGAAAAAGCAGTGTTCTGGCAGCTAATTCCTCCACAGTGAGAGGAATACTGATGAGTTTTTCACTTTAAAGCGAGCACACAGAGGCTCGGCTCAGAGGTGACCATCTGCAATGTGGTCGAAATCTTAACGAGAGAGGCGACGGAACAGGAAAACAGCAGCGTGATGTTCGCTCGGACACCACTCTGTTCTGCATGTTTGATCAAAGGCGTTTAATTTATCAAGGCTGGATCCTGCTCAATTTAGAAATAATTTCATTTCCAAAAATCTATCACGTCTGCTTCTAAATGACTTCAAAATAAGCACATGTTCTGTCTGTCACGACTGCATAAGCACTCCTTTTATCTAAACCCAATTTCCTTTACCAAACATCATGTAAAAGAAAATGAAACAAACTGAATCATGTGGGCTATTAATGACGTAAATTGGAGCCTAACACGATTTTTGTTCCTTTTTAAATTATTATTTACAGGGTTTGTAGAGTAATTGGGCTGTGGGCAAAGTAAACAACATGACTGGTAGCACGTCACAGCAAAAAAACGCCTTCTTTTATATGTTTTACAGAAATCCACACAACTTTAACATGCTGTAGGGTCTGGCAAATGCTGAAATGTTGAAATACAGATTGTTAAAACAACATTTGCATGCAATTAGGCTTAAAGAAATGTCTTTTCACCAGCAAATAGCCAAAACTACACTCCTAAATAGTGGGAAACAGTAAAATTCTACTCTTTCTTTTACTTGTAATAGTTCACTTTTTCTATAAAATGATATGTTATCGTAAGTTAAGGAGTCACAAGTTGGAAATAAGTTGTATAAGCTTCTAAATTTTGAAAACAACTCCAGGCTTTCCCTCCAAAACTGTAATGTAATGTCCATCTTATTTTAATAATTTTTTGACAACAGCTGCTGATCATCCATCTCTGACTGGCCTGAAATTTGAATAGCTTAAACAGTGGATATTTTTGAAGATATTTGTGAAGTTTTACTGGATGTATCAAATACTATCCAAGATACAAGTTGTCTACAATTGCCAGTCAATCTGCTTTCAGCAGGGGTTTTTTCACATTGAAATTTGAGGCTGTTTGAACAACAATATCTCAGAAATTATTGAAGATAAAAGCCTGAAGTTTTCACTGTTATTTCTCATCACATCAGTTATTCAGAATCTGGAATATTGGAGTAGATCAAATAATTTCTGATTCTGTTATGGATGAGTTGAAATCCTTCCCCCTAAATAATTGAAGCCATCATAAAAATGAAAAAGTTATTTTTGTTGAACTTTCGGAACTGATTGAGCAGGTAGCACAAAAATAAAGTGGGTTCTTACTATGACAGATATGAAAATATATATAAAAAAATACATTAAATAAAATGATAAATATTTTTTGTTAGTTAACAAATCATTTTAAAACTCTGCTACTTAGGTTATCTATCAATATTTTAGGCAAACCTGCTCAATCAATAATGAAAGCTCAATAAAAATAACCTTTTCTTTTTATTTTTGTCATCAAGTATTTCATTTTAGAAAGTATTCTGTATGTTTACTTTGTATTAATGAGAAAAACAGCTACAAATGGATGGGAACAACCCAAGCAGCCATTGTTTCCTAGAATACCCAGAGCCTTAGACTGTGTCGGCCCAGTAATGCTGACATTGATATAGATGCATAACTCTTTTATGCACAGCAATTAGTCTGCACCCGTATTTAATGTGATTTGACATTACCAGCCTGTGGAACAGAAAATCTGCAGCACCTCCAACTGATGTTACCGAAGTAGGAGCTTTTTCATTATAAAATCAGACAGTAAGTCATAAATTACAGTAGTGCACTGATTGATTACACAAGTACCTCTCATTTGTCAGCCAATATGATGACATCATACTGCACTTAACCACTCATGTTACCACAAAAATGCATTCTTTGCCTAACGTACCTTATTCAGTAAAGTCATTAAAGCCAATTTTGAAGCAATTTTTATTTTGTTTTTCATATTCGTACTAAAAGTGACATGTGCATAGTTGTGCATTGTTTGTGGATGCAGCTCTGGGGACTTTCCATCAATACTAATGAATGTCTTTCCTCCCTCTGCCACACCGAAAGGTAAACCTCCCTTGCAAATGGCATGCCACTTGTCAGTAAAACCCTCTGGATGATAGAAACATGTCTTGGCTTGCGTCCATGTTTTTCCTCTTTTAAGAAAGATCACTCTCTTTGTGGTGTGATGTATTTCTCTGCAAGCCAGAGGTAATCTGTGAGATGAACGGAGCGCAGACAAAATCAAAGAAAGCCAGTGGAGATCCTCCTCCTCTTTGAAACACCTATTCTGCTCCCTGAATACTTCATCTGTGTGCACTGGTACTCAAGTTTGTCATCATAATGCTCTCTCTAAGTGCAATAACTCCACTGACATTTAATGACGTTGTTCGTGGCTTACCTTAAAACATGACTTATGTTTTAAAGTGTACTTGCGAACAGGATTTCTTTACAAGTATATATGTAGAGTATTTCCTTTTATGAACTATCAAAAACCAAGACTTTGGAAAGACAGCATTGAGAATTCTGGCCCCACAATAGAAACTCAGTGCAAACAAGAGAGGAAACACCTGTGATGACTGAAACTAAACTGTCCACCTGTGATTTCCAGTCAGTCTAACTGCATAAACATAGTTATAAAATGAGCTGTGAACAACAAAAGACCTACAGACTATGTCTATCTGCATGTCTTCGTCATGGCTCCACATGGAAAAGAATTGAACAGAGAAACTGAAAAATGTGATAGAGACTTCACAAATATGGTAAAAGATCCAGGATGATCAACTGAAAATCAGTAAACCTCCCGTAGTAACCAGGAGGTATAGAAGGAGCCATAGTACCACTAATCAGAGCTGCAACGGTCATCCCACTAAAATTCACAGTTCACAATTTGCAAAAAATTTAGCTCTCAAAAACGGACATCAGCTGATTCAGACATGGCAGTGAGGTTATTAAGCAAAATCAGCTCAGACAGTGGAAAGGACAGTTCTTTATATCAACCTCTATGGAAGGCATCCAACTAAAAACCTCAAAAAAGTTAACATTTTAAGAACAAGAAAAGAAGCCTAATGAATGTTGGGAGAACATTCTTTGTTCAGATGAAACCGAGATGATGTGTTGGGCTCAGATGGACTTCAACATGTTTGGTGTGAACCTGGTCAGGACTACCACAGTGAATGCATAGTCCTGACAGTGAAGTGGGGAATGTGATAATACAAGGCTTCATGAGTGCAGAAGGTGTTGCGGAAATGGCATTTAGGCATGCAAATTCACAGATAAGTCATATGTCATGAAAGTATGTTTTACATTAGCTGCAGCTTTTTGTTACTGTGGTGACCAGAAGAGCTGGTAATTCGTACTACAGGCAATTAATGTTGGAAAGGAGAGAACATTGTCTGGGTTTTAGCTGGCAACAGGCACTATGACCAAGTCCTCTGTGATGGTTAATTATTTCTGGCCGGAGCTCATAATTTCAAGATGAGTTAATTTTCTCATACAGTGTTTCTGCTGTTGAATGACAAATGTGACAATTCTCTTTTCCTGGCCGTTGTTAAAGAAGATTCTATCAACATGTAGGACAACGTCCACTCAACCTTAATTCACTGATTAACAACGTTGAGCAGTATTTGCTATCAAAATAGTTTTTAGCTGTTTTGGTCCCCTGCAACTGACTTGCATCCTTTGTTTTTCCTAACAGCTAGGAAACATGTTGGTGTTTGACGACTTGTGAACCATCGCACTGGTGCTTATCAAGAACTGAGGCCTTGTTGGTGAGCTCTATAAAAGAAAGGGAGTGCAGTTATAAAGTGGATATGATCCTGCTGGAGAGACGTCAGTTTGTCATGTCTTGTCTCGGCTCACAGCTTCATTACCTTTAGTCACTGCTGTTGTCAGGCTCTGATCAGCTCCTTCACCTCACACTGACTCCTGTAGTTCAGTTCACTTCAGCTGCACTCTCAAAACACCCTCCGGGGCTGAGTTTGAGACAAATCAAACTAGATAATTGCTGAAAACTTGTCTGTAAGCATTAGTGTTTAGCTATCTGCCAATTCCATAATCACATAATTTTTTATGTTATTTTGAAGGATGGTGCTCTGATTCCTCACGCACATGTCCCAAATCTATCAGAGAAGACATGGAAGCTGCTAAAAACGCTGTGACATGAAGCAGATCTCCAATGTGGAATTGCTGTGTGATATTCCTCTCATCTGTTTTGTGAATAATGAGGGAGAATGTGTCTCTTCTTTTAAAGTCTATGGAGGACAGATGAGAGATGGACTTGTGATCAATGTGTCAAAAATTCTCCAGGTCTCAATCGTGTCAGCTTTATTTTTTGTACAGGCTGCAAACTGCTGCTTAAAACCACGTAGGAATCTGCAGCGAGACGAGTCTGACACTAAGCAGACCAGACAGGATTTGAAGGTGCTCCTGTTTCTTACAGTGCAGACATCACATGGAGCGTTTTCCATTTTATTTTCTGTGTAGCGTTCTGCCACTGGAGCACCCCGCCCCCGATCTTCTTCGGGTTTTAAAGTCTATTTGCAATGCAGCCAGTCGTACAGGCCTCTTCAGTTTATCCGAGCAGCTTCGAGTTCAGTCTCAGCAGCCGGCGTGTCCACACAAGAGTGACAGGTTCATTAAGAAGATAAAGGCAGAACAGGACAACTCTTCCTGGTCCCACTTAGCTCTGGTCCGACTTTTCTACCACCAGTTTGATAGGACTGAGATGTAGTGTAGCAGCAGCCTATTTCACCCTTTGTTTCTTTGTTATTATGATGTTTGGACAGCTGAGACAATTTGTGCAAAAATGGAGGAAATTGGTTTGAAATTTGGAAGGGATTATTGTTTCACAAGGTTCAGACACTGTTAAAAGAAAGATTGTTGCATCTCATAGTTCCACTGAACAGTAAAATCATCGATGCAAAACCGTGTAATCCGTATCACTTCTCAATGAAAGCACTACTTGAATTTTTTGAGTCATTTTATTGTGTCCATCCCATTCATCTGATGATGTGCTTTTGCTAGAAAAATCATGTGGCTAATGGTGACGTTTTTTTCATTTCACTTTGTGTATTTTAATTGGTTTCATTTGTCTTTGGTTTGCTCAAGCTTTACCTTCCTCAATTCGCTTCAGACAGACTCAGGAAATTTGTTGCTGCACCGTCTTTGGTCAACATTTGACCAACTTTTGAGGCCTCTACCATTACTAGAATTTAATGTGTGGCAAGTATGTCAACAATTTAGACAAAATTGCAGCTGAAGCTCCTGCCATCTGTGCCCCAACAGTCTTTTAAAGTTGCTTAGACCTTTTTATCTTCCTGTCTTGATACAAAATGATGATGTTTTGAGATGATAATTTTAGACCTTTTAATTTTCGTACTCTCACCCGCTAACAATCAAACAAAAAATCTTATTTGGCATGCAATTTTAAAGGTTCAGTATCTCCAGATATATAACTTTCACAACCATGAAAGTTGGTGAGACAACAGACAAAACTGTGTCCAGAAAATCCACATGATTGAATGGTTCTGGCAGAAGACAAATGATTTAATGATTTGCCCTTGAAAATAGAGAAAAGTGCAGAATTTGAAAACAAAGGTGCTGTTGGAACCCCAGAAAGTTCCTGTAAGTGTATATATATGGATGTATCCATATTTCTTTCTAGAAATTCAGATTTTGGTCGAAATTTCACCAGGCTTTGAGGTCTCTAACATCAGTAGAATTTGGTATGTGGCAAGACAAGGTTCCAGTTTTTGCTATTCTGACTTGACAAAATGTCAATGTGGACTCATTGGTAGAACCACAAAAACTGGTGCAAAGGAGTCTATATATTGTCATTTTGTGTGCAAAGTTCCAAGCTGCTTCCATGTTTTCTTGACGTTGAGATTTACCAAAACCTATTTTGTCTCTCTGAATGCTTCCGAACATATACATGAAAGGAACACTGAAAGCTCAAAATTGCTTCGTCATTTAGATGTTTTTTTGGCTTAGTTTTTTTTTAGAGTGAAAATACAAAAATTCCCAGGTCAAGATCTTGGAAGTAAATGCACCAGTGAATCACCTCACTGGTTTGTGTATTCCAGTATCCACACTACCAAACTCTATCGTGTGAAAGATTTAGCTTGCGAGAGCAAACTGACAAATGACAGCTCCTTGTGGACTACAGACTATGGATGGTGAAAGTTTCAGGTGCAATATTATAACAAAGCTGTATGTCCTAACAGTACGTACTTAAAGTATGTTATTTGGATCGCAGCCTTTGGAAAGTTTTGTTTATGCTGCGTCAGCCAGATGTTCATTGCCCCTCATTACTGACCACATCCACTTATAGAACACAGACTAATGCCGTAAATCCCATTGGGATACTGCATGTGCTTGTGACCGAGAAAGATAAACTTTCACCTTTAGACATGCAGTGTTTAAACCAACGTCTTCGTCTTTGGTGCCGTCAGCACATTCGTTCAGCTTCCTCCTCTACAGCACGACCTTTCTGTGGATGGAAAGGTCAACCTGAATGCAGGGAAAAAAAGAAAAGAGGTTGGTCAGGTTTCCCAGAGAACGGGAGCTTGTCATAAACAGCCTTTATGACCGCAAATACCACATAAGTTATCTCCTGCAAGGGCTTCACTTATCATCAGAGGTCTGTGGAAGAAATCCTAAAAATATCGTGGGAGCAACAAGCTTTTTGTCACGGAGGAGGACGAAGTTTTCGATGGCCTCATCGGTCATTCTGATAATGGGAAAACTTTAAGACATTGTGACATTTAAAATAAACTCACGTTGATGTCCAGGGTTTTCAAAAAATACCCATTTTCTCTGCAAAATGGAAAATTATTAGTTATTTGTTAGATATAACTGGTTGTTGTACCACAAAAGTAAAGCATTGGTACATAGTCTGATCTAACTAGAGCAGAGTTTCAGAATGGTCAGAGATTCTTTTATCTACTTGTCCAATATTGCAGATTCTGAATCAATGACATGATGGGGAAACAACAGTTAAAATATCAGACTTTTATCTTTAATAGTTCTTGAAATATTATTGGTTAAACAGGCTTAAAATTACTGGCTGAAAATGAGTGGACAGGCAATTTTTGTTAAAAAATTATCTATCTAAATATTTGATCTATCAAGCTAAAATTATACAGATACATTCTTAAATATATTTTGTGATAAAAAAAAAGTTCCAAGCAAATTAGTGTTGTAATGGTGTCGAAAGGCTAATAGATGATTAGAAAACAATTGTGCAATCATGTTAGCACGTGAATAAATGTGTGAGTTTTCATGGAAAACATGAAATTGTCTGGGTGAGCCCAAACTTTTGACCGGTAGTGTATATATAATAAATATATATATAAAAATAATAAATATAGATATATATTTAAGACTTGTAAAATCAGTTCAGATTACCATTTAGATTGGATCAGAATGCCAGTTCACTCATTATATTTAATACAATTATCAGGGATACTGGGGTTAAAATGATGTAATTAAACATGTGTAATGTATTTTAAATGGTATCTCATTAATGGTTACTGCTTATGACAGTCAGCAGTAAAGTGAAATGTGACTTCAGGCTGCTGTCGGAGCCTCACAAAGACCATACATGATAATGGAAGTAGTCCGGGGTGGTTATAAAACACGAGAGACATTTTTAATTTAATTTAATTCATTTAATGCTTTATTCTGGACTCTGTCTCAAACAAGCACTCTTGGAAATTGAGCACTTTGTCTTCTGGCAGAATTGCCTGGTCTGTGTGTGATGACAGAAACTGCTTTGAATGGAGTGAAAATATCACGCACACATGCGTCACACCCTGTATCACTGATTTCTTACTGTGCAGCCAAGTGCAAAGTGTTTAAAATGTGTCTTTTTAATGACTCCTCTGTCCAAGCCACAAAAAACATCGGCAGATTAATGTTGAATAATTATTGAAACGTGAAGCTGAGGAGCATCGAACGAGAAGAAATGCACATGTGGTGGTGCAAATGACTGAAAAATCACTCAAATTGTCATAAAGGCATCAAATTTGCGTTGCTTACAGGCTCCCCATTAAACTGGAAATGCGTCGATTTTTCAAGATGGCGGATACTGACTCATATTTATACACATTTGACTCCTTAGAATTTGATTATGGCAAGAGAAAGTAACTATGAACCTTTAAAATACAGTCACCAAAACCAAGCAAATCGCTCTATGAGATCATGTAGTGTGAAAATATATTGGATTGCATATCGGAAGTGGCGCTATCTTGAAAAATGGTCACCATTTTTAAATTTGCGCAGCTAACATTCTTGGGTCAATTAGGGGGATTTAACATACAAGAACTTTAGTGGCAGACATTTTTAAAATGGGAGCCATTTTACATCAATTTTAAATTAAATAATTATTAAATACATTACAAATTTTAAATAAATGATCAAAAACAATGCAAGGGTTGTGGATTGAGTTAAAAATTAAAAAAGAAAATCTGCATAAACAAGTCATGATGCTGTCTGTTGCTTCACAGTTTATCTCTGAAAACTGTGCAGCAGACGAGTAAATAAAAGTAACTGAGCAGATTTCCACTTTATTTATTGACACAGGTCTGAAGCACAAACAGTCCCAGGTCAAAGGCGCATTTCACAGATCCCCTTCAAACTGTATCTACTGACAGGCTTTTCAAATGCAGATGAAATTCATTTGCTTTTCTATTTTTTCCCCCTCTTATTCCACTCGCACATAATCCAGAATGTGTGTCAGTTTCAGAGGGTTTGGAGATTTAAGCGATTTCAAGGCGGCTCCTTAAAGTCTTCCATTTAAAATTCATTGAAAACAGATTTGGGGAAAGTGGGGGGTGAGGATCAATTTGAGACGGTTATGAGTTATGAAAACAAATTCCACATTGATTGGCTCCCACATTTATCTTTCCCCGTGTAAACAAACAGTCCGCAGGAGCAAAATGCAAATTGCATTAGCCTCAGTGTTGCTGAAGGTCAAAATCAGCTCATACAATTAGGGGCTCTTTAGGATCGCCGCACTGCTTTGGAATAATGAGAGGAGCTACAGCTACAGGTGCAGAAGTCATCGGTGCACCAAAAATACAAATGCAAACAGAAATAAATTGTGCTTTATTCTGACCCCGCTTTTATATGCTTTGCTGCTTTGTGTGAAACAAATAGAATGTAAAAAAACAAAAAAAAAGAACTTTTAATAATGCGACCATACTCACAGTATCAGCAGAATAACTGGAGTTTATCCTTTGAATCTCTAATCTTGTTTTCCTTTTTTTCCTGTCCTGGTCAGGCTGGAGTCTCCAACACGAACCCTGACCATGGAGGCTCCCAGAGGGGTGGAAGTCAGCGCTGCCAAGGGCCCTCTGAAGGTCAGCGGTCGGAAGGACCTACAGCTGGAGTCCACAGAGGGAGAGGTGAGGAGGATTAGATGTTAGTCCAGGACTGAAACCTGCTCTTTATTGCCCTTTTTCATTTGCACCTTCCTCACTTTGCTCAGTATTTCATTTTTTCCTATTTATAGAATTATGCTGATATTTAGTGTTTGTTACCAAAACATGTTTGCTGCATTTCCTTTCTCATAAAACTGGTCTTCAAATTTAAACTACTGCATTGTGTATCTTTTAGTGATGTCACCATAAATTGATTAAATGCTGTTAATAATACAAGAGAAATTGATGCATGTTGTAGATGAGCTGTAGTACCTCCTTGTTCCACCAGGTGGCGCATGTTTACTTAGATGTCAGACTGAAGGCGGTGGTCATTTGGACTACAGGCATGTTGGCAAGCAAAGAGCATTCTGTGACTTTAGCAAACAAGGGACACCATGACAAAGACTTAATAATTAACGGGCTTCCAACTAGAGTTCATATTCAAAGATGAGACTGAATGTTTGAGAAAACTGTTCCTGCCACCCAATGACTGATTTAACCAAGCTGCTTTTACGACGAGTGTCACATATCTGTGGTGAAAAATAGCTTCATCAGCATATGAAATAAGGTTCCCTGCACTTAATTTGTTTTAATTATAAATGAAGTACTGAATGGTAATGCCTGCGGGGTAAGAAAGTTCTTTTAGAGTTCAGAGAATGTGTCAAAAAAAAAAAAAAGCTGCAAAATCCTGTCAGCAATGGTGCCGGTAAAACATAAGTTAAAAAATGGTGGATTACTGTAACAGTCAAAAACTAATATTATTGGCAAACATCTGTTTACTGTTTATACATTACAGTAAAAAAGTGTTTAGTGAAATTACACATAACTAATAAAATCACAGGAAAAAAGTATTAATTAGGATAAAGCTGTAAATAATGTCCACATCAAAAACTCATATTTTCACAATTAGTCATTTGTTCTTTTATAATGTTTCAACGTAGAATGACACCATTTTCTTTACCATATTTAAATCAGAAAAAGTGTAGTTATTTTAGGAGTATTTGTTATTTAAAAGAAAAAAATCTGTATATTAAGGATTGAAAAATAATAATTTCTTAACTGTAAATTTAAACACATTTGTTGTTTTGACAAATTACAGATACTATTTAGTAAAACAAGGAAAAATATTAGTTTAAATGTTGACTGTAAAAAAATACGGCCAAAACTAATGTCTGTCAAAAATCTGGTATTTAGTAATTTGTACTTTACAATGTTAGGCCATACAATTACACCATTTTTACTCAGTTAAATCAGTCAAAAATATTGTTATTTTACAGATATTTGTTATTTGAAAGAAACATTTTGTATGTTAAGGATTGAAAAATAGTAACTAATGTTGTAAAGAAAAAATAAAAGTAAAAAAAATTACAGATAACTTTTAAAAGTGTACCCAGACAGAATTTCACAGTGAAAGTGATCCTTTAAAGGGAAGCAAACTAAACATAGACTGTGTTGTACTTCTTTCGACATTACACTGTACTGTCAACATTTACGGTTTAATGGCTAAAATGGCTAAAAATTGTCAGTTTTCTAAAGTAAAAAGCATCTTGACTTTACGTCCTACCTGACCGGATCAGGGCTGCTGTATTTCACTCCATTGTATTTACTGATTGCACCACAGCCATTCATCAGTTCCAGTTGGTGATACATCACTGCAGGGCTCCTCTGACAGTGTTATTTGAATGACTTCCAGCACCACGTTGTTTTCCTCACAGATACTTTTAGACGCCAACAGCATTCAGCTCGGCAGCCTCCCGCTGGGCGTCTATGCAGCGTCTGCCGCTCAGGCCTCCGAGGATCAGGCCTTGTACGAGGTTTGCGTTTGCCCCAGCGGTAAGATCTACCTCTCCCCCGCCGAGAGCAGCTCCACCTGCCAGGCCATGAGCAACATCTGCCTCTGGAGCTGACCTGGTCGACAAGGACGCCGACAACATCTGCTCTGGAGCTGCAGACGCCAAACTCTTCACTTCTTCCACCAATGGAAGCTCCCTGAAATCAGGAATCCGTACAGGAGAATCTCCACTACCTTCTTAGAGTCAAAGGACTTTCATTTTTCTACAGTCGGTTTATTGCGGACAAGCCGTGACTGTTTTCCCGACTCAAAGAACAGAAGGGAACAGATAAAACACAGGTGCCTTCAGCTTTACACGGCGTCATGTTGAAACTGTGCAATCGGAGTCAAATGTTGAAAGTGAAAGAAGCACAATATCCCCCCTTGACGAAATGCTCTTTCTTTCCAACCATGTTAGTGTGTGTTTGAAATTAAACATGTTTTTATGTGGTACATGATGCTGTTTTGAACATTCAGGTGAAGCTTTTACAGGACTTCCACTATTCCAAGGTAACTATTACATGTTTTCTATGGGAGTGTATAAACACTGAAATAAGCGTAAACTTTGAATTATTACAGTTTGAATTAATGAGATCTTACTGTAGCTGGAAAACAACATAACACTGATTTGTGCTTGTTCTTTAAACAGTTTGATTTATGTAAACAAACTTGGATCCACTTCAGGTTGCATCCTTGAACAAAAGCTAGCAACATTTCCTGAAGTTTTTGTAGCTGTAAGAGTTTAGTAACTGACAAGAAGGAAGATTCTCATATCAAAAAACACTATTAAGTTGCAAGCTGTTGTGTTGGAACTTGCAAATTTGGATTCTGCTGGCTAAATTCCACATATTTTGACACCAAATCCAAGCAAGTTGTTCTACAAGATCATGCCGTGTGAAAATATATCGGATTACATATCAGAAATGGCATTTTGAAAACTTGCGTAGCTAACGTTCTTGTCTGAAAATTGGGTCGATTAGGGTGACGTTTCATACAAGAATGTTAGCTACATACATTTTTTTAAAATGGTAGCCATTTTAAATAAATAATTTTTAAAATATAATAACTATTAAATAAACAGTACATGTTAAATAAATGATCAAAAACAGACAAGTGATTAAAATATAACATGTTTTACATGGTACATGATGCTGTTTTGAATGTTTAAATGAAGCTTTTGCAGGATTTCTACTTCTCAGGGGTAACTATTATACGTGCTTTTTATGGGAACTGTTAAAACACCTTGAAATTAGCATAAAGTTTGAGATTTTCATGATTTTTTTTCTAAAAAAGCACATAAATCACGTCATTAGTAGCTTTGCTGGGGCTTTTCATCATAACATTCTATTGCAGTGAACTCAAACTGATAAATAAATTCCGAAAAGCTCCAGAACAGCTAATAAATGAACTTTGCGGTAAGTATTTTTTAACAAGTGTACATTTTGTGTCTCATTAGTGATTTCAGTGAATTCCTGCCACTGTGTCTGCTCTCGCTAACTTCAAAGACAAGTGTAATGGTTTAATTGCCTGCTAGTAACTCCAGCATATTACATCCCACTCAGTGGTTGGCTGACCTTGGAGCTGCAGCTGACATCGAGGCTGGCGGCCACGTGTCGACCGACAGCGACCTCCGGCAGAGACGAGCTGCTTTGGTAAGAGCCGCGATGGCGTTTGCACACTTGACGCTCACTATGTTTGCTGCTTCAGACACACAGGATGACATTTTTTTTCCTTGTGTGTAAAAATCTACTCATGTAGTTCCCCGAAAGAGTCAAGTGTGGCTCCAGGAGAAAACTGTTGCTGCAAATCACATGGTGGTGAATGTTACTGATGAGTCATTTCGCATAAAATCAACCAAAAAAGTTCTCACCTAATGATTTTTGTGCAGTAACTAGTATATTTAATGAAGCCATGCAAAGTTTTACCTTCATACTATGAATATTTTCAGAGTTGCAGCAAATGAAAAGTCTCATTTTTCCTACATTTGATTTAATCTTTTGTATATGATTCCTTCTGTGTCAAAATAGTTTTAAGTGTGATATGATTTCAACTCACCCTCATCTATTTAAAGGGAAAAAAATCTGAAATGTTCATAGTATGAAGGTAAAACTTTGCATGGCTTCATTCAATATACTAAAGTTATTGTAGATTTTAAAAAATCTGCTGATTCTGAGGGAGTCAAGTTAGAACTTTCTTCAGATTTGTTTGATTTTAAACAGAATGGCATCTGAAAGCAGCTTTACTGTAAGAACTGTAACGGATTTTTGTATATTTATTATACTTTCTACTCAGAAGAAGAAACGCATTTTTGACGCCCTAAAAATACTCGAAAACGCATCACAATTTGAACACGCCAAGACCAGCGAAAAATTTGATATTTTAGGGGAGCACGTGTGCCAAAATGGCTCAATAGCGCCCCCTGGAATATTATGAAAATTCAGCCCAGGGACCGTGTTTCACCTAGAGCTACGAAATTCAGTACGCATATGTAACTCATCAGGATGCACAAAAAAGCCTCTTGCACCAATACCCAAAACCCAACAGGAAGTCAGCCATTTTAAAATATGAGTCATATTTTGAACAATTTTGTGTCATTTTTGGACATTTTCAAAAGCTATAAACTCAAACAGGCTAACCCCAAGAGAGCTGAAATTTGTCCAGGATGTACATCAGGAATAGGTGATCAAAATTTATCAAAATGCACCACAAAAGTCTGAAGGGGTGGAAATGGCAGCCCATGGAATGCGGCCATGTTGAAATATGGTTCAAATTTTGGATGATTTTGCGTAGTTTTTGGACATTTTCAAAAGCTATAAACTCAAACAGGCTAACCCCGAAAGAGCTGAAATTTGTCCAGGATGTACAGCAGGCATGGGTGATCAAAAGCTATCAAAATGTGCCGCAAAAGTCTGAGGACGTAGAAATGGCAACCAGCAGAATGCGGCCATTTTGGATGTTTCGCCATGAAACAGGAAGTGCTGTCAAACTACCCTCTACATGCTTCAATCTGCCTCAAACTTCACGTGTGATCAGAGTCCGGACATAATCACATCCATAGGCCAATATACATTCTCAGTTGCGGCGCCAGCTGGTGGACATGCGTGGGATAGCCGAGCTGCAAGGACGCGAGGATCCAACCAACGCTGCTCGCAGCTTTAATTATAATTAATTCCTTCTGAATATGTTTTTTGCAGTCTGTTGGTTCTTTAACATTTTAGCCACGTTTTTTGGCAAATTGTTTGCAGCTCAGGGGTGAGATACTGTGGTGACTTCTGATTCTGCCCTTTAGGTTAGAAATACTTGATTACACAATTACATGCACATCGGCCAACATAGAAATGCAGAATACATTGCACAGAGCTACAGATTGATCCCAAAGCACAATAACTTCTTCAGACAACTTGTTCTGTTTAACCAATATCAGAATTCAACCATATTTAGTTTAGTATCATAGTAGACTGAGAAAATCAACTATTGACATCAGCAAATCTGGAAACAGTAAAAGAGTCTTCTACCAAGTAATTGAGTTTGAGCCTTGTTGCTCCATATTAAAGTTAAACAAAACCATTACTTTAAGCACAGCAGCCATAAAACAGACAAGCGCCACTTTAATGAAAAAACAATTCCAATAAAGTGACTAAAAGTGATCGTACAAGTGAGTAGAAATGAGTTTCATTACTCAGAGCAACGCGAATCAATACCATTTACATCCAAGCAGTATCTACTTTGACTTTTATTTCTCTAAATTAAGAGGAAAATCTTGGATTGTACACCGAACAGAAGGGGGAAAAATGACTCAAGCAAGCTCAAAAAAAAAGTCCAGCCTGCCCTGCATAGATGCTGACACCTGGTAGATTTCATTATCCACCCTGTCCCTGTATCATTGATGTGCTTCAGCATTTCACCTGGAACATCATAAAGGCCTGAGGAGAGCGTTTAAGTGGCAGGGTTAAGAAGAGATGTTATTGTAGCGGGCTGCTGCACAGTCATGCCTCAGCGCACATTTTCTGGCTCTAATTAAGCCCAAAGTTGCCATCAAAAAGCACGGATTGGTGTCGTAACAACTACTGTAGAGGATGTATTTTAATCTCAGTTTTCAAAAAGCATGTGGAATTACTCACTAGATGTTCAGAGCAACTTTTTTCGCTTTGCAAAGTCACGTAATTAACACTGGGATGTATCTGCTTGACTTGTGAGCTCTTCAGGATTAGCATCAGTGGGGTGACCGGTTTGTATAAGTTGGTGCAGACTTCCAGAAAATTCAACAATCTGTTCACTTAAGGGAGTTGAATGTTTTTGCTGCTGGCTAAAAGGAAAAAATACACCATTTTGCATTTCTTATATTGCTGAAACATTCATTCAGTTCCAAGAGGCAGCAGATGCTAAAGTCCTCTGAGACTGTGGCTGTTTTGGATTCATATGCAGATCAGTTTAAAAGCTGAATGTGGATATTTGCGACAAAGTTGGGGACAAAACATGAATAGGTATTGAAATTGTTTGGAGAGTTGGGACACAGTTTGAAGTGTTGCTCCCAGATCACCGCAGACGAATGACATGTTGGATTTCATACAGAAAAAGGTTGGCTTTATCTCCAACCTGGGCTTCTGTGCAAACGACTTTCAGTTCCTAAAATCGTTAACATAGTGTGTTAATGTCCAGATCAGGTTTTGTTGCCTCCAATCCAAATTAAGTCATTAAATATTTACCTTTTGGCGATATTGAGTTCCAATCTGATACCATTTTCCAAGACGATACATATTTCAAGATGTGTAGATTAGCTGTAGTAATTGGTTCCGCCACCAGCCTCTTACTGTTTTAAACTGTAGCAACCAGAGAGGACGGACAGCAAGCAGAGAACACTATAGGGTTAAGCTAGTAGAGGGGCACCATGACAAAGACGTCTATGACACTTAATGATGTCCAACCACAGACAATAGAACCAACTAAGACAGATTTTTTTTTTTTTAATATCGGGATGACATTTTGTGACAGTTGTGAGTTTCTAAGATGCGTCTGTGGCCTAAAATAGTGATTATAAATAGTGATTGAAAATAGTGGTTGATAATGCTGCACTTAAGAATTTTTAAAAAATTTACGACTTGTGACAGCACGCGTAAACAAAATTTTTAAAAAGGCCTTAAACAGCCACTAATTTAGTGTATAAATCTTACTTTATCACAAAGTTGGACCTTTAAGAGCTCACTGGGGTTGAAATTGAACTTAAGACATGACAGCTGTTCAGGCCTCTCGGGTAGTTGAGATGAGATGAACAGCTGTCACTTCAAAAGTCATCTTGTGTTTTTTTATAATGTGATATTGCTCTAAATTCACAGATTGCATCACGGTTGACGTTGCATCACTTTGCCAACATGTTGAGGGTGGAAACACAGATTTTCCAGCTTTAAAAGTGTCTGATGTTTTACTGCCGCGCCTTAATGTAAAATATTACGTCTTATCAACCAGTTGTAAGTGCAGTTATTGGTACAGAGATGCCTCCACATGTCTGATAGGTCGAGTCAATTCAATGAAATTTCCAAGTTTCAGCAGTGCAGGTAAATGCAGCAATAAATGATTGTAAGAGGAAAGTGTAAGCAGCAGCCAAACATCACAAAGAGCGCAAAAGACGCAGTTTGTGACTTGTTGCTTCCAGCTGTTTGGAGTTTTTCCTCCGAGTTTGTTAAATACCTGCAGCAGGATCCATAAGTGTCTCCAAAATGAGAGGTATTTACACAATAACTTTATTATTATATATGTCCAACATGGGGACAGAATTAATCAAAATCTAACGTAAGGTCGTATTATTAACCTCTCTTCAGATGCAGTTAAATCATTAGTTACACAGTTGAATCCTGACATCTGAATATTATTCTACTGTAAAATTCTGACCTGTTTGCAAAAGTCAAAGTGTTTTTCTGTCGTATCTAGTTAGGGGAAATTTGCAGTTTCACAGCAGTGCAATTGATGTTCAAATGCATGACTTACAGAAAATGACCTCTGTAATCAATAAAGTAACAATAAAAACCCATTTTATTGCACCAAAAGTAGCTGTACTTTGATAAATTATCATCACACATGGACAGAATTTTTGATATTCAAATCACAAACTATTTAGAAGTGCTCCTCAATTACTCTGCACCTTCTTTTCTACTGGCAAGATGTTAACTAGCTAAATTAGTCAGATAATTAGTAACTTTCACTGGAAAATAAGCAAACAAAATATATCAAAATGCAATTTCACAACTCTCATACTGACAGTCTTTGACTTGCCTCCACACTACAACAGCATGATAGAAGTCCTAAAATTCAGATATGGCTTTTGGTATTTGTGTGCCAGTGTTAGTGTTCTTATAGGTTACAATTGCAAGCAACTGTATTTACACTGTGTTTATAAAATCTAATTAGGACCTCAATGCTGAAACAGTAAGTTCAAGTGTCCACCATCTATGACTCTCCTGTCGTTTCACTGCAGATTCAGTTGTGTTCTTGTGCTGCCATCTACTGGCTGACAGAAATCAGGTTAGAAAATTCAATTAACTCTGTTCAAAGTTGGATTTCTGCCTGGACGTAGGGCAAATGTCCCAAAGGACCAAAACACAGGTTCACGGCAAGTTAATTACTCTGTTATAATTCAATTTATAGCAAATTTGTTTGTGAAACATGCATTGCTCGCGTACATCAAAATTAAGCTCAAGGTGTATCCTGCTGAACTCAGCAGTGTTAACTTTCTATTAATACTGAAGGAGCATGAACAAAATCTAATCTGTGGCTCCAAAATGACCTCCTCAGAATCAGCTCATTTCCTATGTACAATACCTTTAATGTATTTATTGAAGCCATGCAAAGTTTTACCTTCATACTGTGAACTTTTTCAGTCACAGGCCCTTGAAGTACATAAAGGTGGTCCAACTTTCGTACTTTACATTTTAAGTTTTCCATAATTTCTGAGCCTCATAACATACATCAGTACAGCAGATCGACACATGCAGTTTTCAGGGCTAAAACACACATCTGAGTTCTATTAAAAACTGCAATCATATCAGTTTTAAATCAATAGCCACAATCGTTTTTGTGCAGCATGATTTTTAACCACCCTTTAGCGATAATAATGGGATATATCATAGTTTTAAAAGTAAAATTACACTTGTCTAATACAAATATATTTTGACATTTACAAAATGTGACATTGTATTTGAGCAAAAGAGATAGAAACAGACCAACAGATATATAAAACATGTCAACACCAAATTTGTTTCTGCTTTTAACAACCAGAAGATATATATTATATTCTAGCAAGCTAAAATATGTTCATATTCACTCCATGTATTCAGGATTCACACACTTCAGATAGTGACATCTGGAGTGGATATAAAACTCATTTGGTTGCAGTTTCTAACAGAACTCAGGTGTGTTTTTCAGCCCCGAAAATTTCACATGTCCATCCGCTGTACTGATGAAGTTATGAGTCTCAGAAATGGATAAAATGGAACGCAAATTAAAAAGCAGGAAATTTGGACGCACCTCTATACTTCAAGGCCTGTAACCCTAAAAATATTCATAGTATGAAGGTAAAACTTTGCAATGCTTCATTAAATATACAAAGTAACACCATATTTAGTATTTATATTGGTGAAGACCTGTTTAAATAATGAGGCAGAAATTCAGAGTACGAAAGAATCTTTAATTCTTATTTAAGAACACAAACTTTATAATTAATGAAGGGGCATCCGAACAAAGACTCAGATGTTCCACTCAATGATAAACCGTTGATTCAAAAGTCTTCTTAGGAACCAGTTTTTAGGTATATGACAAGATACTGCGTCATGTTGTATTATAGAGGGTTGCACCTGTTGTACAGCAAGGCAGGATAAAAGTGCAACTTACATTAAACGTATAATCTGTAATAAAGAATTCTGGATTAACATACTGATCATGGAGAATTTAGAAGCAGGTCATATATGTGAGGCTCCTGTGAGACCTAATGTTCTACAAATGGGAATTAAACTAGTAATAACTTACGGTTCTCAGTTTGTAAATGTAAAAACCATCCACTGTAATGGAATACTGAAGTTTGGTGAGCAAAGCTAATACCATAACTAAGGGGTAGTCACCAAGTGAACATATGATTGCAGATTAGTCAGACTTATGACATTCTTACAGACTGTTTTGTAATCTGTTGGACAAACCATGTTGCCTGTATACTGATATTTAAAATATTGACCTGTAACACCATCAGGCTATAAAAATCACATCGTTGTGATGTTTTTGTTGATGCCTGGAATCACTAACTTACATAAACCTGACAATTTAAGTTGTCAAACAATATTTTTAAAAATTATCCCTAAAAATCTGTTTAGCCAATGAGCTTCTGTGATCCAACAGAAGTAGAGATACTGTGAAGATACCGTTGATTAGTCATTTTTGAACATGACGAGGTCCTGTTTTTATAGAAGGCAATGGTCAGACCAAAGCAGTCGAAAGGCATCTGTATTGTTTCAGTAGTTGCCTCTGTAGTTCTGGACATGTTTGTAAGGGCGAACAAACCTCCGGTTTCCAGCTGCGTTCCTCCCATCATCATACTCACTGTGTCTGTAATCAATAAAATTAGATGCAAAACATGACTCAGTTAAATCTGGATAAATTGGCTTTGATATACTAATAAACGTCTGTTTCATTTAAGCCAAATAAGCTGTATATTTATATTTACAGGTTTAGATCTGGGCCTGTTCCAGTCAGTGTATTTACCAAATAAGCCAGGCTTTAGTCTGACTTGCTGTCAGGTTATTTTAATTGAATACAGCTAACCAGGTCCAAGGCAAGCTAACTATGAAACTAACTGTGAGGCTAAGTATGAGAAAAACCATTTGACTAAATGCCAGGTTAACTGAGACTGTCTAACTAAAAATAATAAGAATAAAAATTAAAAAAAAAAAACAATAAATGTTTCAATTGTCACATCATCTCTCCTTTTCATAGCATCTGCAGCATGTTTCTCCAAACTGGATGTGTTTTATCACTGCATAATGCAAAAGTAGCTCTTTAAAAATGTCCTGCTGTGACCTTTATGGGACTCTGTGTACATCTGATTTGATAATCTGGCCTTCATTAGCAAACAGCTTCACTTTGGAGGCAGTTTTAGAGACAGGCAACATGTGACGGGCTGAAAGGGGAGGATGGTGACAACACAAAGTAGCATGTTTAACGAAGAGATAGTAGGGTAAAATGTCAATGTGAAATACAGACTAAAGACAGCAGGAGTGCTTCTGTTGTTCACCAAGAATTAGCTACAGCACATAAATTTCAATAAAAACTCAAATTACTCCAGAAAGAAAATGCAGTTTTGTTTCCGTTTCCCTCTGCCTCAAAGCTAATCACATTCTGGATCCATTTTTTTTTAATCTAAACTCCCAGAATAACAGCAAATAAATTTATTTCCCAGAATATTTTAATGATTCCTTAACGTAGCCTGTATTTCCCATCAGCTGCTTATGGAACAATAGTCACATGAAGAAATGGTGTAAAACACAAAGGAACCAACAATTTACTTGAAGCAATTCATAAAACTCAACTCATTTTTGAAAATACTACTGTATAACGCCAAAGAGTCAGCACTGACCTGACGTTTTCGTCTTGCAGGTCTTCGGCTCTAAGGGCAGATTTGGAGATGCCCATACCTGGAGGAATCCTGTCTGGATATCTCACAACCATTTTGATGCCGTTCAGCTCATAGCCCTGGAAAAGAGAATAAATTACTTCATAGCAGGAGGCAGAAAAAGTCCTGGCAGGACTGTGAACAGACAGCAGAGGTACGTGTTTGACACTGAACTCAACCAAAAGTCAACAGTCCTGCAGAGCAACAAGACTTTCTGGTAAGATTTTAAGGGTTGACAGGTTTTTAGTCGTGGGTGTAAAGGACAGGTTTCATCACAATACAGAAATCAATACAATATTTGCTGATATCACAAAGTCTGAAATAGTCAAATAACAGTGAAAACTTCAGGTTATTATCTTTCATAGTTCCTGAGATATTGTTGTTCAAACATCGCTTCAATGTGCGAAGAAACCTGCTCAAAGTGAGCAGATGGGCAATTTTTATTCAACTTTTATTTGTTATATTAAGGTAAAATTTAACAGATACCATATTAAATAACCAGCAGAAAGTTTGAGCAGAAGGAATCTCATTATCTGAAATGGACTCCCCACCCAAATCCCAATCATGACCATAAAATGAATTACAAATCTTGTTATTAAAGCTCATAAGACAGTTCAGGATGTACTTACATTAAAGCGCCGGATTGCTTCATCACAATACTCTTGTTTTGTAAAGTTCACGAAGGCACATCGTTTGGAAACCAGAACCTTGGCACTATAAACAACTCCGGCCCTGCAGGAGAAGAATGAGTCACTACAGTAAAACTCAAGTGCTTTAATGCAGAGTTCATTTATCAGTTGAATCGTAGGAATGACCTGAAACAAAACAAACATTACATCATCGTGTCTTACTTGGTAAACAGGTTGATAATCATGGACTCAGTTACAAGGTAATTCAAGTTTCCGACCCAAACTGGAAACAGCTCTCTATGAAAAGACAATATCATTAAAACAAGAAAATTAAGGTGACAGACATCCATGAAAACTGTTTTGTAGACAAACATCAGTCATAACACACAGTCTGAACTGCATGAAAGCATCCAATGATTTTCTGTTCTGTTGGAATATACCGTCTAATTAAAGGTGAAGCAACACCAATAACCATAAATATACTGTCTGAGTACTTCATTAAGCTTTTCCATTACAAAAGCTGATTGGGGATCACAGTTTTAATTAACCTTTGTTTAGATTGGCTAGCATGGAGAATTTGTAATGCTTTGGTAATTTACTTATACATTTAAAGTGACAAGTAGTTAAAAGGTTGAGCTCTCAGTTTTTAAAGTTCTAATATTGATGCCTAAAATGGATAGTTATAAACAAAACAAGTAAATTCTGTGCTTTAAAGACTAAACTCTAGAAGATTTTAGTTGTCTGCCTCTATCTCCTGCGACTTCTTTAAACTCAGATAGAGATGTTGGGGATTAATTGTTAAATTATTGTGTTAATAATAATAATTTAGAAAATATTAAACGACAAGGCAGAAGATGAGGGACATGCATGTCAGACAAATTGTTGTAGATTAGCTGTAGTATCTGCTTGCACCACCAGGTGGAGCCTTTAACTGTTTAATAAGATGAAGTTACAGGTGTGTTTGCTGACCGCCTATAAAACAAATGCACCGCCCTGTTGTCTAACTGTTAACTGTGGCAGTCGTGTTAATGAACTCTGCAGCATCAAGTTGTAAAAGGGCGGCTGTTTGCAATAGCTAGCCACCTGCAGCTAATGCTAAGCTATGATACTAACACAGTTCAAAGTACAATACAACAGTCAGTATAGAAGCTTCTGAAAACACTAAAGTGATAAAGTGTGTTGGCCCGACTATAAATACATTTTAAAGGCAGCATGAAAGAGATTTTTCTGAGTGAATCAATACTCACGGTGGTGGTTGGTCACCATCATCGCTAGTCTTCACTGACCGAGGATAAACGGGCTTTGACTGACTCTGGACATTGGACGTATTGTGTACTGGACCTAAAGGTTTGTTAGTATGTGTTTGTTTTGGTGCATCCTGGGACGGAGCAGCAGCAGCAGCAGGAGTGGTGTTGGCTGACAGGACTGGAGAGACTCCAGTGATGTTGACTACCTGAGCTGGTTGGATTGCGCCATTTTGAGTAACACCTGAAACAAAAACAGAGCAGTCTTTGAATCAGTGCTGCAGAAAATGAAGAGTTTATCACACTTTATAGAAGCTTAGTGTAATGAGAGTTTGGACATAACCCCTGTTGGCTCACCTGGTTGTATGTTTAATTTGCTCAGCACCTCTAACGCCTTTTCTACCGTCCCATGAATAATTAAAGCATTTGAGCTCTGCTCTCGTGTAAAACCAAAGTCCTGAAGAACAAAACACAGAAATACAGGTTTAAAAACACTTTCTGTGACTTCCTGACTCCTAAAGCAGGGCTCTAGACTGCGACCAAAACGGTCAAATCTGCTGCAATCTTTTTCTAGAGTATGAGAGTTAAAATTTCAAGTGGCTGCATTGTGCAAGGTCATGATGATCATTAAGCTGTATTAGTGTTGCTCTAACTGGCACAGGCAGCTACTGTGTTAACCACAGTGATGGAAAGTAGTGCATTTATAACTTATTGACTAATTTTAAAAGAGTGCATGTAAAATAAAATTACTCTTGACATGAGACTTCACACGTTTAACTCTTTTTAAAATAATTTTTGGTCACCAAGCATCAGCTACAGCAGCCTGCGATGTGGGGCATTTAGGGAGCATTGGTAAATTGTGTCCATCAATAAGAAAATGTTCAGCAAGTGATGTGTTTTGCCTGTGACAATGTGGGAGGTGCTACCAAATGGGAAAGGTGGTCTGGAGCCCTGTAAACAACGCTGTTTTTGTTTAGATACATGGAATAAATGTCGTTTATGGAATACAGCACTAATTTTGACAAACCATTAGCCGTGTTATCTGCACACGCATCAGTTCCTGGGCAGCTTCTGCACATGAACTGTCCATTTTGAGGACTTCCCTGAAGGCCTGTGTAGCTTCTTCATACCTCTGAAAGAAGAAGAAGAAAGTTTTCATTGACTCTTCCACCGTCTTGTCACCCGGTTATTAAACGTCTCATGCAACAGCTAGTCAAAACAAGTCTGAGTGAATCATGCAGGTCTGCAGCTACAAGGACACAGTGATAAAAGTCATTTCAACCTGACCTAGAAATGAAGAAAAAACACCTTATTTCTTCACATCTACAAACACAGCTGACACAAGGCACAGAACTTACACAACGAGGCACAAACTTCTGTGATTTTATGGTCACTTTGATACAGCTCATTAACCCTCTGACCTCATACACTTTCTGCACATTTTTATTAAATGTAGGATCATTTTTCACTGCAACATAAAGTCCTGCAATTTTATGGAAACAACACAACCATGGTTAGAAGTAGAGAGAACTCAAAAATGTCTTTAGAAAAAAAAAGTCAGAATCCCACAAATCATATATAAAGAAAAGTTGAATTTCTTTGATTATTCATTTTACAAAAATTGAAAAAAACTTAGAATCAACAGATTATTCCCACAGGTGTTAATAATACTTGACATGACTCTACATATTACAGATGTTTTATTACTTACATTTTCAATTTGTTTCAATACCCACTTCCCATCTACTCGATGAAAACACAGCCTGCAGTTCAACCAAAACATCTGTTCCTGTTTGTTGCAGTTGAGTCATTAATGGTTTCATGACTGTCTCACAGAACTTTCAGTTAAACTCTTTAAAATGAGAATTAAGTGATTTTTACTCATTTGGTCATTTTTCCCCAATGAGACCAAACATCATATAATTAGTTAAAGAGTTGAAAATTCAATAACCGTTTCTGTTTTTACAGTTTCTTGCTTAAAACTTTGGTTTGGTGATGTTTCAAAAAAAAAAAAAAACAGGCCTTTAAACATCATCAAAAAGTTTTGGGGGTCAGAGGGTTTAATACAAAAATAACTTATCGATATGCTAAAAAAAAAAAAAAAAAAAGACAAGGATTCCTTGTTTTGAGTGAACATTACAGAAGAGTATGAATTCTACATGTATGTTCTGTCTTTGAGCCACACTAACCGCTACTCAGATCAAATACAGAGCGCATCAAACAGTACAGAGTATTTGTGTGTAGATTACAGATCATTTACCTTGAGTCCAGCCAGAGCTCTTCCCTTTCTAAACAGACCTTTAACCCAACCTGGACAGATTCCCAGAGACAGCTCTGCATCCGTCAGCGCCTTGTCATATTCTTGCAACTTTTCAAAACAGAAGGAACGATTTCCAAACAGCCTGTGACAGAAATACAGAGTGAACATGGCATAAAATCCAGCGACGTTACACCAACAGTAAATTTCCTTTAAATGAAGTTCTTACTTAAATTCTGTAGGATTATACTTTATAGCATCAGTAAAATACTTCACGGCCATACTGAACTCTCCAGCACTTGCATATTTATTTCCAAAATCTAGAAAAAAGGAGGAACTTTGGTTAGAATTAAATTCACATATGAATAAATATTTATCTACACTCGAGTCTTAAAACTTACTTGCAAGATTGGTACTTATTTTAACGTTTTCTTCAAAGGTGGCGCTGCTCGGTGCTGCAGAATCCTGTTTAGACAGAAAGATTAGATTAGCAAAAAAGTCCTGTGTACCAAATGCAGATTATTATTACTGCATTATAGTCAGACTGTAGTTACTGGAATCAACTGTCACCTTCTTCCCATCCTCCTCTCCTTTATTAGGGTCGTCAGGGACAGATTTACGTTCTTCTTTTTCCGGGGTCTTCTTTTTCTCCTTCTTCTCAGCTCTGGGCTTCTGCTCCAGTTTACGCATCGCTATAAGAGCTGCTTTGCTCACAAAAGTACTCCTCATATCCAGCCCCTGAAAAAAATACGCACATCGTAAACAGAGACAGAGTTACACAATCTTCCAGCAAGTCTCTGTAAAACTATGTATTCCCATACTAACTAGCAACTGTAAGCAACTTTCAGCGCACAGTAATAATTTCACACCAAATAAAAGCGATACAATGTTAAAATTTAAGCTACAGGGTAAAAAACATCAATACTGCTGCTGCCAAATGTCAAAAGCGTGGATGTTAATACACCAAAATGTTAAAAACATAAATATCACCAAAGCAAAACAGCCAAACTTGGATATTAATCTCCCTGGATATTGCAACAAAAGTCAAAAATATGGATATTAACACACCAAATTTAAAAAAAAATCTGGCTATTACCATAGCAAAACAGCAAAAATGCAGCTATTAATGCACCAAACTATGTAGATATTAACAGACTAAAACATCCGAAACCTAGATACCACACCTTCAACTGCCTGGATATTAATGCTGCAAAATTTCAAGAACCTCTACATTAACACATCAAAATATTAAAACCTCAATATTTTACACACTACAGCTCCAAATATCCAGATATTACTGCATCAAAATGTCAAAAGCCTTCATATTACTATAGCAAACTTGCCAATATCTGGATTTTAACTTACCCAAATGTCAGAAGTCTAAATATTCACACTCCCATGCATCAACACACTAAAATGTCCAAAACCTGGATATTAATCTAATAAAATGTCAAAAATCTGTATATTACAACATCAAAACATTACAAACCTCGATGGTAACACAGCAAAACAGCGTAAACCTGGATGTTAATTTGCCAAAGCATCAAAAATGTCAACACCAAACACACACCAAAATGTCCAAAAACCTGGATATTACTGCACCAAAATGTATAAACATGTATGAAAACAATAAGCAGGCCCAGCTGGGTCTGATTTTAAAAGACAACAGCAAGACAAAAAGCTCTAAGTGACTTTGCAACACTGCTGGGGCACAGATGGCAGGAACTTCAGTCGCAATACTGTAAAAATTGGCATATCATGCTTGCCACAAATCAAAGTCTAGAGGCTTCAAAAGTCAGAAATGTTGAGAGACACACACACGCACGCGCACACACACACACACACACACACACACACACACACACACACACACACACACACACACACACACACACACACACACACACACACACACACACACACACACACACACACACACACACACACACACACACACAATAACTTTCTGGGGCCAATAATTAGGAATCTCCTTCCTTGATAGAAACTATTCTGTTTGTGTCTTCACCAGGTTTGGGTTTTATTTCTGGAGGTAGTGAACTTTTCAAATGGCTTCCTAGATGTTTTTTAGAGGGTGAATTTCAAAAATGTTCAGGTCTGAACACATGATATCCTCAAAATTCAGTCAAAATATTTTGCATTCTTTAACACTGACTCCAAAACAACGAAGTAAACTCTGAGATGTTGGTGCACCACCTTACTAGGGCACTTCATTGGTTTTTCCTTTAATTTGTCACCTCTCTGTGACAAATTAAAGAACATAAATTCTGTATTTATTTATGTAAAATGTACCTCTGAGTTGCTTGAGTCATTCTTGGCGTCTCTATCTTCATCACTGGATTCATTTTCACTGCTGTCACTCGTGTCTGTATCTTTAGCTGAAGCAGAAAGTTTAACACTGGAATTGGTATCGCCTTCATCTTTACCCGCTTCATTCTCCTCTGCATCAGACTGCTGCGCGTCGTCTTTTTGCTGTAAAATAAAGAAAAATAAACCTATTAAAATGAGAAACGTTTATTTTTCGTTGCCTTTGAAGACGTTGCACAGATTATCGTCACCTCCTCGTTTTTTGCAGGGTTCTGTTTTTCCTTCTCCAACTTCTCACGCTGTTTTCTTTCCTTCTGTTTCTGTTGGAAAAGAAATTAATTATCACAAGTTAAGATTCACTCATTATCGAGCAGCTTGTGTTAGAGAAACCAGGACCTACCTGTTTTTTAAGCCGCTTCTTCTCAGCCTTGTTTTTGCATTTTTTAGATTCTTGTAATAATCTGGTTTTCCTTTCAGTATCCTGCAGGAACAAAGCAAACGCTGCATAAATTTAACATTAACACCACCTGAACCCGACAGATTCACTTCAGAGTGTCAAAACGAAGTCATCTGACTCAAATGAGACAAAAATAAAATCGAACTCACATTCTCTTTGGCCTGAACTTTTACAGCTGGATGAGAAGGCTCATGAGCTGAAGTGTAGTAATGCAGCGGAGGATGATAAACAGAACTGGATGGGTTTCTATGAAATCCTCTCCCGTCACTCCTCCCAGGCAGCCTCCCGTATCCATGGAAACTGCTATGACCATGTGCCCAGTGTTCAAAATCATCATCCTCACCTGTATCATCTAGCTCATCACGATATTCCATACCTGCAAATAAAATCCACATGATCACTTCTACAACTAATTTAAAATGCAATTTTACAAATAAAAACAGACAAGTGTGTGAAGAGGAAGTGTGAAATGATTAAATGATATCTTCTTACCAAACAGGCCACATGTTATGATCCTTTGCATATGAGGCTTTCCATCAAACATATTCACAACCTTTTGCTGGACAGAAAAAAAAAAGAAATATGAATGACAGTTTCAAAGAGTTGCATAAGCCTTTCCACAGCACTGTGAGCTGAGCTTCTGAGCTGCAGTGAGACATCCTTAAGTTTCACTTTCGTTTATGTAGAAAAAGTTGACTCTGGATACACATCAGCAGACAGGCGCGTTTATTTACACTGCTGAATAAGATGGCGACAATTTCACATCTATTTGTGGGAGGTTTCCATTCTCTCTAAGTCACTTTTGTTTGTACAGCACATTTAAAAGCAACAGGAGTCGACAGAAAGTGCATCCTACTTGTATAGTAACTGGATATTACCGTAGATAAATAGACAAAACCTGAATATTAACGCACCAGTGTCAACAATCTGGATGTTAAAGCAAATAAAAGTGAAACCATGAACTCAGACCACATATCGACTGCTTAGTAGTTTAATAATCTATCTTATTATGAATAAAAACCCTCAGAAATTGATTTCCGTGTCCGCTGGAAGCTCTGGCCGCTTCTAGACGCATTTTTCTGCGGATCCAAATGTCTCCAAGCCGGACAAAGTAAGTTGAGCAGCAGCTCCTGTGAGGCCGCTGCATCTCTTCGGTTAACGGACAAAAACACCGACATGACCCTGCTTCATAATGCCCGAGCTTCAGTGAGGAGAGATTTACTTACGACCACATGGATGTCCGGAAACTCTGCAAGAGGAGAAAGACAAACAAATCAGTTAAATTGTGATTTTCCTGCTAGTGCGACCGTTAGCCAGTTAGCTAGACGCAGCAACCAACTTCCACGGAGCGGCTCGTCTCCGTTTTCTTACCGGGGTCGTCCGTGAATATGTCCATGTGTGCTGCTCTGCGCCCCGCCACGGCTCCGTTCACTCCTACCACCGTGTTATTTTCACGCTAAGTGGATGTTAGCGGCCTCATAGTATCGCCGTTAACATGTCGTGCCCGCGCTCTCAACTTTCTTCTTGTGCGTGAACGGAGCTTGGCTTGCAGTTTGTGTGACGCATGCGCGCTGCGGCCCCTAGTGCTCTGTCGCCCCCTGCTGGACCCAAGGTGGCTGTACGGAAGTTTTAATGGACGCTGCCTGTGTAAAATATTAAAAAAAAGCTGGATTACAACTCCTCAAAACGATAGCACCTAAATATGAACACATTATAACCTCAAAAAGCCCTTCATTAACACATCAAAACTTTAACAAACCAGGATAACAATGGAAAAAGCATTCAAAACCGCGATATTAATGCACCAGAAATGGACCTTACGGTAGAAAGACATCCAAAATCTGCATATTAACTTATCAAAATACCCAGATCTGGAAATAAACACACCATAGCATCAGCAACTTGGACATTAACACACCAATGTGTCCAAAAACTGGCTACTAATGCATAAGAATGTCTTAAAAACAGGATACTAACGCAACAAAATATCAAAAACCTAAACATATAATTCCAATACCTCAGCTCCCAGACTGTTACATGTGTTTAAAACGCATGTGCAATTACTGCATGAGTTGTGCTGACCTGGGAAAAAAAAAGGGAGACACAGGATTCAAGCACAGTCCCAGGCTCTGAAGGACTGAATACATGAGGGTCATAGACAAGTCAAGATGGAGCTATACAGCTGCTTCACACACATATAGAGTGTCTCTGCTCTTCCTCACACAGCATACTCCTATTACCTTATAAGGCAACAACTGATGACACTGAAACTGCCTTTCCAAGGTTGATTTAACACTGGTAATCATAACAATCATCCCTGTGAGGTATCTGCATCACATCACAGCTAACAAAGGAATAGAACTGCACTGCAAAAACTCAAAATCTTACCAAGTCTGTTTGTCTTATTTTTAGTCAAAATGTCTCATCCCAGTTGATTTAAGATAAATTCACTTAACAAGTGACATTTCAGCAAGATGGAAGGACTTGTTTTAAGACAACGCATCTTAAATATCTTGTTAAGTCAAACAATCTTGAAATTATCTCGTGTTGAGCTGAATTTTACAAAAAAAAACTCAAAATAAGTTTAACCCTCGTGTCGTCCTGTGGGTCAGATTGACCCATTTCAAAGTTTGAAAATGTGGGGAAAAAAAATATTGTCACAGTGAAACTTCTGATGTCCACATTTTTGGGAAATCTTTGAACATTTTTTGGTGAAAAAAAAAATGTTTCTGAAGAACATTCACATAAAAATCAACCAAAATCCAGCGAATTTCGCTGGATTTTGGTAGATTTTTTTCTGAATGTTCTTAAAGAAAATATTAGAAGTTCCACTGATATATATGGAATTACTTTAGATATTTTTCGGATTTTTTGGAAGATTTTTACTCATTTTGTTCAAAATATTTACAAGAATTTTCTTGCCAAATTTGGGGAATTTAAAAAAAAACTTTTAAGGGAAACTTTCAAGGAATTATTGGAATTTTCTTCCTGAAGGTTTTGCAAATTTTCAGAAATTTGGGGAATTTTATGGCTGATTTTTTTGCATTTTTTTCAGACAAAGAAACAATATTTTTTGGTGCCTGTAAATGAGGACAACAGGAGGGTTAATACATCTCAAATTAGGAGGTTACATGAAAGCAGAAATCTATTTTTGAGTGAAAAGCTGATTTTGTTGTTTTTTTTTAGCATGTCTGGCTTATTTTAAGACACCTAAGCTTGATAATCCTGACAAAATAAGTTTTCCCAGCTAATTTTGAGATCTCAATATATAGGGGGATCTTACAGGCTTTGTGTCTGTGTGACAGATAGAAAATGCGCCTCTCAAAACACTAGTATGTGACACAAAAAGTGGATATTAAAGCACCATTACCCAAAACAAAGTGTCAAAAACATGGGTAATAATGCCCTAAAATGTCAGAAATGTCAATGTTAATGGACCAGAAAGCACAAAACCTGAATATTACTGTAGCAAAATGGCAAAACCTTAATATAAACTAAACAAAATATGAAAAATCAGGTGAAAAAACCTGGAGATTAAGGCAACAAAAAAGTCAACAACCTGGATATTAAGACACTAAAATGTCTAAAACCTTGATTTTAATGGACTAAACATCAATAACCTGGACATTATTTCACCACAACTTCAAAAACCTGAATATTGATGCAGCATAACTTAAAATACCTGGAGATTAACACACCAAAAGGTTAAAAATATGGATATTTATGCACCAAAAAAACTCGAACTATTATTGTGCAAATTGTATGTGACACAAAAAGTGTAACAAACGTAGTCAGACCGTGGGAAAAAGTGGTGGTTGGTCAGGTGACGCCATTTCTTGTGTGCCGTAATGTATGCTAATTTATGCTAATTTATGCATAGAGAACAATAGATTGATCAAAGTTTTGACACAAAGTATATGGATCCTCTCTCTCACATCAGCAAAGATGTCTTCTGGTCTCATCACACCATAAAGAAGGCCCAGCAGTGGCTGGACTTTTTGAGGAGACTGTGCAACTGTCTAGTTTCTGTGCACACGACAATAAACGTCTTGAATCTCTTAATTATTAGCACACCAAAATGCTAAAATCCCAGATATTAACATACCAAGCCCAGTTTTTACCCCGAAGTATCCAAAACCTAGATATTAATGCATCAGACTGTCAAAAATTTGGATTTAACACAAGAAAACGCCAAAAAAAATCTCAATATCAATCCACCAAATCACCAAAATTATGGACAGCAATGCACCAAAATGTTAAAAACCTAGACATTAACATATTATACCATCAACAACGTGGATATCAAAACACCATTACTCACAACAAAGTGTCAGAAACACGGAGAATAATGCCCCAAAATGTCAAAAATGTCAATGTTAACAGACCAGAAAGCATAAAACCTGGGTAATACTGTAGCAAAATGGGCAAAACGTGAATATTAACTCAAGAAAAATTTCAACAACCTGGATATTAACACACAAAAATGTCAACAACTGGGATATTTATGCACAAAAACACATTAAAACATCACAAACCTGGACATGAATGCACTAAAACAAAACCAAACAAAAACCTCTATATCAGCAAACCAATATATTAAAAACCTGGATATTTACACACCTTAGCTTCAGATATGTGGATATTACTGTAGCGAAACAACCAAATCCTGGATACTAATGGAGAAAAGTATCAAAAATTCAGATATGAATGAGCAAGAACGTGGGGAAAAATGGATATTAACACAGCGAACCAGAATACTGAAATGTCCAAAAATGGATAAAAAAGCACAAAAATTTCATTTTAATGTGTCACATATTAACACATCAAAATGTTCAAAAACTGGATATTAATGCACCAAACTCAAACTGTGTGCTTTGGAACTTCTTGTTTTCATCATTCATTTCATTTATCTAATAGTAATTTGGATGACCAACCTTTTCAATACTCCAGGAGGAAGTATGCTGATGCTGCTGAAGGGAAAACTTCACCCATAAAGTCCTGGAACACAAACAACTAATAATAACCAGAGCAAAGTGCCGTCTATGTCTGAATGATAACTTAGCAAATTACAGCAACTTACAATAAAACCATGAGAGAGAGCATATATATATATATATATATATATATATATATATATATATATATATATATATATATATATATATATATATATATATATATATATATATATATATATATATATATTAAAAAAACGTTTTTGTTTTAGTATTTTATTTAAACAGCTTTCTAATTTTTCTTCTTTCAATCCGTCTCTTATGCAGATCATGTTGGATATAATTTATAAATAAGATAACATCAGAAATGATAAAATACAGTGTTATTAAAGTGAAAATACAAACATAAGATCACATAAAATCTTTATCACTCAGTTAATCATTAGCATACACACACATACACACCACTTTGCATAATTTCAGGTAAACAAAAACCTTTAGTTTTAAACTACAAGTGAAGCCGTTAAAGGAAAATGGGAAAAATATTTTCAATATTCTTCAAGACTTCAGTGAAGGGAATGTTTAATTAGTACCACCAACATAATGTTTATCCTCCAGGAGAGTTTTCTCTCTCTGAATATGTGCCACAACTTCATTCACAGCAGGTTCCAGTGCAGTGTTAGCTCCTCTATAACTCACCAAGCAGCCGTCATTCCTTACCTCGGCCTTCTCTCTTCACTGTAGACTTTAAAGATCAGAAACCTGAGTTAGAAAATCTGAAAGGTTTATCAGTTATCACACTGTAAATTAAGGAGCAGCAACAGCCGTCACTGTGGCCAGGATTTTAGCCAAACAGAAATCGGCCTCCACGTTGTTATTCTACAGTCCTTCCATGGCGCACAGAGAAGGCGATGAGTCTGTGGTAGACTGAGCCGAGCAGGACGATGGCTCCGACCACCAGAGCACAGATGAGGCTGAAGGCCCAGCGAGGGCCCAGGATGGTGTAGACGTGAGAGACGAAGATGGGGGCCAACGTTCGAGCCCCGCTACCCGACGCCGTCAACCAGCCCATATAAACACCCTGAAGAAAACAAGGAAAGAAACGTGAGACTCGGAGGCTTTCTCCTTTCTTTGCTTTTCAACATTGATTAATGGTCCATGTCATTTATTTGTCTTTCTTAACCCTGTAAGGCCCAAATATAGAAAAAAATGAGCAAAAAAAAGTAAACAAAATGAAAAAAAAACATATATATATATATATATATATATATATATATAGAGAGAGAGAGAGAGAGAGAGAGAGAGAGAGAGAGAGAGAGAGAGAGAGAGAGAGAGAGAGAGAGAGAGAAACAATGAGCAAAAAATGAAATAAAGCTAAAAAAAAACATATATGTAGAAACACAAATCTAAAAAAAAAGCAAAAAAACCCAAAAATAAATAATTATGTATACATATATAGAAACCCAAATATAGAAAAAATGAGCAAAAAAAAAGAAAGAAAAAAATATATATATATTAGAAAAAAATAATAAAAAAAATAAAACTGATGTATTTTTGCAATAGTAGGTTTTACAGGGTTAACAAGAAGTCACATAAAAAGACTTTTCTTTGTCAAAGTTAAAGCAGATTCCTACAAAGTAATGTCAATTAATTAAAGATTTAAAATGTAAAATAAGTGATTGCATCAGACTTCCCCTCTTGAAGTCAGTATTCAATAGATGCACCTTTGGTCGCACATCTGGATGCTGCAATTTGACCTCATTCTTCTTTGAAAAACTGGTCAAACTGTTGGGTTACACAGTGATTGTGAGTGAACACTTCTTTTCAAGTCCAGACACTAATTCTCAGTTGGATTGAGGTCTGGCCGTTGACTCAGCCTCCAGAATATTGACCTCGTTGAGTTTAAACATTTCTGTGAATCTTTGGCTGTTTGCTTTGGCTCATTGTCTTATTGGAAAACAAATCTGCATATTAAGGCACCAAATCATAAAAAAATCTGAATATGAACTCATCAAAAATGCTTCTCTATAATAATATGATATGTTATTTATAGGACTATGTAAATATTACAGTAATTTCAGGTGAGTTTCAGGTCACAATGAATTATGAAACATTTGTTTATATGTAGTAGATGTTCTCTCAACATAATAACCCGAATAGTTTGTATATATGATATTAATGCACTCAAAGCACCAATTGGCTGCACTTGTGTTCAATAAGGTGACTCACTTTAAAGCGTTTGAATACTTATGCAATTATTATTAGTTTTCACTTTGACATGAAGAAGACTTCTTTTTGGGTAAATTCTTGTCCAAAAAAACTAACTATACTGACCATAATTCAATGTTTAAAAGCAATAAAAGGGGAAATCTTTCATGGACACTGTATGGCACATTCAAAAGTAGTTTAAAGCAATGCAATAATTTCTCTTTTTTTAAAAATGCACTTCCATTACCTGAGGTTTTGGTCCAAGGATTTTGGAATACAGCGTGTAAGACATCACATTGCAAGCTGGGTATCCCACCCCAATAAGGAAGTCAGATGAAATGTACTGGGCGAGGTGTATGGCAGGAGTATACTGGCACCAGGTCTGTTCATATGGGCAGCCTGTTGGCTCCAAAGAGCTGTTGGGTGCTATCGTGGCGCCAGACATCATACTGATCAGCGAGTTGTTTTTGACATCTGTATATGGAAAAAAGAACCTAAATGTGAGCACAAATTCAATCAAAAAAGACTGAAGTCTCAGCCAACATTTATATTCGTCCCACAGTTGTATTATTTTAATCAGAATCAGCAGAAAAGAGTCAAACTGGCATTGGAACAAACCAATTTAACTGTACAGTTAAATACATGAATCAATCCATACCTGCCCACTGGATTTTAGGGAAGTGATTTCCCCATGGAAGCAGAATAAAGAAGCCAGCAAATATAATAGCCAAGCCTGCTAGAAACACAGGACGATCCCCAACTCTGGAAGAAGGCAAACATTCTTCTTAATAAACCAAATTCAGGAGAATCTAATTAGATTTAATCATGCATGCAGGAGGGAGGGTACCTTTGAGAAGCCATTTTTACCACCAGAAACACCAGGATAGATTCACATCCAATGCAGCAGATGATAATGCCATTGTACAGCACAGCTTCCTTCCTGGTCCAGGCGAACATGTCCATGGTCAGCGGGGTGGCAATTCTGAAGAAAAAAAGTTTAAATCAGACCTTTGTACAACTGACTACAAAGAGGAAGAGGTGAAACTTGACTGCTGTAGTTGTGTTTAACGAAACACATACGTCTCAAAGACAGCGAAGATGAACATGACGACGAAGAACAGGACGTTGGAGGTCACGACCGCCACCTGATCGATGGTTTCCTCGGTTTCTTCGCTAATCTCAGCTCTATCTACAGGAGGATAATGGAGAATTAAACCAAAAAAACTAGTGCAACATCCTGCGACATCCTGTGTCATGATCCTATTTGGTGTGAGACAATTTTGAGCCCAAAACTATTTTATTTCTGTCTCTACGTACAGCATGTCATTCCTCTGCAGGCTGTTTATAGTGCTTACAATACATTTTTGGAAGTTTTCCCCATTTATTGCTTTACAACATGGAATCATCATCAAATTAAGTAAGCTTTTTTGCCAAAAAAAATTTACCAAAGAAAGACTCTTTTGTGCCAAAGTGCAAACAGATTTCTATAAAGTATTGTCAATTTTCTAAAAATATAATAATATTCGGCCCATTTAAACCAAAGAACGGGGTAAATATGATCCTCAACTTGAACCAAAAGGTGCATCTACTAAGTTTATTTTACGCTTTATATTTTTAATTAATTGACATTACTTTGTAGAAATCTGTTTTCATTTTGACATGAACGGGTCTTTGTTTTGCAAATTCTTGTCAATAAAAGAACTGACTGATTCAATTTTTTAAAAAGCATTAAAAGGGAAAAACTCTACTATAATCTTATCTGATAATAATCTTAATAAAAAATTAAAAAATATGACAAAACATACCTTCTGATGTGTAGTTGATAGCTTGAACGCATCTCCCGTGATCATCAACACGATGCTCTCTGATGGCAACAATCACAAGAGATATTTTAGCACAAGGACAGCGGATTCAGAATTTTTTAAGTCTGTGTTACAACAATGGTGTTTTAATATGTATTCGTGAACTCACTTCAACACCCAGAGAACAAGCATGATGTTGATGATCCCGAGAGCTGCAGCCAGTAAAGCAGGAGAAGTGTACATGTTGAGTCGCAGGTGGATGAACTCCACCGTGACGCCCTGTTCACCGATGAATGACAAACCCGCCTGCAGAGCTGGCACATAAAAATGAAGTAAAAAAAGATGAAAAATTAAATCTGCAACACGAGTTAAACACCTCTTTCAAGACACTTGCTGCAGTTCTTTTTATCGCTGCTCAGGTTTCCATAATGTTAACAAAGTATCCTTTACGTTTTGATGCTCCAAAACTGTCAAACTTGCAAAAACACATTTATCAGTGGCAATACTGGCACACTAACACGACCAAACATGCAAAAACACATTTTTTAGGATTGTTTTAAGTGGAGAAAATTTGTCATTTATTAGCAACATTTTTGGTGCACTAGACTGTCAAACTTGCAAAATACATTTTTAGCTACATGTTTGGTGCATCAAAATGGCAAACTTACAAAAAATCCATTTATTAGCGATGGTTTTGGTACACCAAAATGGTAGAACTTCAAAAAATGCATTTATTAGAGATGTTTTAGGTGCACCAAAACATCGCTAATAAATTAATTTTTGCACATCCAACAGTATGAGTCCGTTGGCAACACAATATCTTTACCCGGCCCGAGGATGAAGCCCAGAGCCTGACAGGCGCTCATGTTTGCCATGGCGTTGGTCCTCTCTTTCAGTGATGTAGCTCCAGCAACATAAGATCTCACCACAGCAACATTACCTGTCATGAAAACAGCAAAACTTACATTAGGCTCACATGATCAGATTTCTGCTCCACTATTTCTAGCACGAAATTTGGATATTTATAAAAATATCTGTGGCATTTTCAATTGTCGTGTAAAATACTTTCAGAAATTTTTTTGTAAATTGCCCATCGATTCACTTTTTTTCGCACACTGACATTTGAGGCTTTTTAAACGACAATATCTGAGGAACTATTAAAGATAAAATATTTAAATTTTTACTGCCATTTCTCATCATGTCATTGATTTAGAATCTGCATGTTGGACAAGTTGATCAAATTACCTAATAATCAATAAAACTGAAGCCATCATAAAAAGTCTCATCTTTGAGCTCATATTAACAAAAAAATATGATAATGCAGAAGTCAACCAGTGATTTTTTTGGTCCATATATAGCTGCATGTCACATTAATACAAAACTAAACATATAGAGTACTTTCGAAGAAAAAATAGTTGGTCACAAAAATGAAAAGAAAAAGCTATTTTCATTGAACTTTCATAACTGATTGAGGAAGTATGACAAGTTGTATAACAAAAACAAAAATATTGGTCTGATTGGTAGAACAGAGTTTGAAATGTTCAGAGATTCATTAATGTATTTGTTCAATACTACAGGTTCTGAATCAAATACATGATGAGAAACAACATTGAAATTCTCAGACTTTTATCTTGAATAGTCCCTGCGATATTGTTGTTTGAACAGTCTCAAAGTCGGGCAACTTTCTGAAGAAAAATTACATCAAAGTATTTGATACATCAAGCTCAAATTACACAGATAGCATTTTAAATATTCACAGTTTATGATTAAAAGTTTCAAGTAAATCAAAGATGGCCGAGCAGAAGGAACCTGACGACTTTAGATGGAATAAACCATCCTTATTTGGTGGAAAAGATTTATTCAGGTCTGTTGGTGTTTCAGAAATACATCACACAAAACCATAACCTGCTCCGAAGCCCACGAAGGCTCTGGACATGAGCATGTGAAACTTGTTGTTGGTCTTGGGCAGGTAGACGTAGGCGTAGTAGATGTTGGCTGACAGGTTGATGAAGATGGAGCACACCAGTGGTTCCCTGCGAGGCCGGTGGTTGGACCACCAGCCAAAGATGGGCGAAGCCACCATCTGCCCGAGGCTATAGGCTGCTACCACCCATCCCAGGAAGCTGGCGTCGGCACTACTGTCAATCTATAGGAAACAGTCGACCAGGAGGTGGTTAGAGTTGCTCTTAGTGGGTCAATCTGGGCCATATAAGTTTACTTAGTTGTTATTTGGGACACAAAGCTAAGTCCTGCAAAAAAAATTGGACATTTTCATATATATTCAGACCTGTGAATTTTCATATTTTCATCCTCCAAAAACATCCAACCTAAGAAATCATTTTAAAGATTCAATATCTCCACAAAATTAACTCACAAAGCCATAAAAGTTGGTGATGATACGGGCAGAATAGTTTTCAACAGATCCGAATCACTCAATGGCTCCAGCAGAGGACAAAATGGTAGTTAGTGGCTCTTGAAAATTGAATAAAACTGCAAACTTTTCACCGGTATTGGCCCTACAAAGTTTCTATAAGTGCATATATATGGATGTATCCATATTGCTTCTAAAAGTATAGTCTTTGGTCGACATTTCACCAACTTTTGAGGCCTCTAACATCAGTAGAATTTGATGTTTTGCAAGTATGTGAAGACAAGGTTCTGTTTTTTGGTTATTTTGACAAAAGTGTGACTGAAGCTCCTGTTATAGTTTCCAGCAGATCAAAGTGATTAAATGACTTCAGCAGAGGACATTTTATTTAATTGTTGACCTTGGACATTTGTGAAAAGTACAACATTTTCAAATAGGGTTGGTATTGTGGCCCTAGAAAGTTCCTGTAAGTGTATATATATGGATGTTTGCATATTTCCTAGTAAATATACAGTTTTTGTTCAACAATTCACCTACTTTTGAGGTTCTAACATCAATATAAGATTTGATTTCTGGAAATATCAAACCCTTACAACGGCTTCCGAGGTGAGACGTTGCTTTGGGGGTGAAATTCTAAAATTGGCAGGTCTGAAAACCATATGAAATTCACAAAAGTCAGCTTAAATATTTGACAGAACTCAGTTTGGGTTGAAATGATCAACAGTTTCTCTGTTCAGGGTTCATTTCAAGTATGTATGGAAAGAATCAATAGGGCCAAACAAGCCTCACATGTTGTTAAATGTTTCAACATGAAGACAACATGGAGGCAACTTCGAACTTAGCACAATATATAGATGTTTATACAGACCTGTGTTTGAGCTTTTACACGAGTCTCCACCAAAATAGCAAAAAACTGGAACCCTGTCTTGACATATTTGCCACACATCAAATTCTATTGATGTTAGAGCCTACAACGTTGGTGAAATGTCGACCAAAAACTGCATTTTTAATAGGCAATATGAAGACATTCGTACACATTTACAGGAACTTTCTGGAGACAAAATACCAACTTAGCTTGAAACTTCTGCCCTTTTTTGCATTTTCAGTAGTCAATAATTAAAAATGTGTCCTCTGTGGGAGCCATTTATAGTTGCATGCAAAATTATTCAATCCCCCTGACGCAGCGCACTCCATGCTGAAGGGCTTAATACCAGATTCCCTAGATGGACACTGCTTCTGAAGCCACACCAGAAGAAAAATCGTCTCCAGTACCAACCTATCAAAGCCACACAAGTTCTGGGAGACTCTTCTATGGACCGATGAGACAAAATTAGAGCTCTTTGGCCCTATGGATCAGAAGTATGTCTGGCGCAGGAAGAACGAGGCATACGAGGAGACAAACACCCTGCCTACTATGGATGGTGGTGGGTCTGTAATACTGTGTGGGCATTTTGCTTCTAATGGAACTGTAGAGGCTAAGCCAATGCTTGAAGTCCCTGAGGTGCTTCACCGGGACTTAAAAAGTTGACGCAACGACAAACTTTACCGCATCTGATGAAGAGAGCCTGAGACAAATGCTTGCGTTGCAATAATCTGTGCATTTATTGCTCAAAACAATTGTAGTCCAACAGTCTCCATCTAAAACAAACAATTCATCATTACCGGCTTCTTCAGCAGTCAAAACTGTTTTACCTTCCGGGTGGAACACCTGCCTGGACAAAGATTGGTTCCTACCTATAATGTAGCACACATTGGCTCCTACAGGAACCAGGAATCTCCGATGTATTGACGGCACCGTGCATTCAGGCAAGTACCAGGATATTCTGGCCAAGAATGTCATTCAGTCCATGAAAAAGTTGAAGCTTGGATGTAATTGAACATTCCAGTAAGACAATGACCCCAAACACACATCAAAATCAACAAAGGTTTGGTTAGAGAAAAAAGCCTGGAAGGTTCTTGAGTGGCCATCACAATCACCAGACTTAAACCCAGTGGAGAATCTGTGGTGGAGCTGAAGAAAGCTGCTGCAGCATGTAGATCTGAGAACATTGCTGAGATGGAGACCATTGCCAATGAGGAACGGGCTAAAATTCTCAAGGAGCTGTCAGAAGCTTGTTAAAGATGATACCTGCCATCTACAGCAGATCATTGCAGCAAAAGAGTGCTGCATGAAGTATGAAAGATACAGCCTCATAGGGGGTTGAATCATTTTGCAACCTCTTTTTTGCAAAAAAACCTTGAAATTTTGTATGGATTATGAGTTAAATCATGATTTTTTCCATGGTATTATATTTCAATAAAATAACTGTTCACTTCTCATATTATTTATTAATCGTCTGCTGTTGTAATGTTGCTCATGTTGCCAGAATGTCAAAAACGTCAGGGGGGTTGAATCATTTTGCATGCAACTGTAGCAATTTGGATTATCTGGAAACTATTATGTCTGTGTCCTCACCTATATTTTTATATGTTTTAAGTTGCCTATGAACAGCAAAAGCGGTCAATAATTTTACATCAGTAATATCAGGCAACAATTTTTTACTCAAAACAATAATGAGACATGCATACCTTTTGCAAATAGGGCCACAAGGATGTGATGACAATAGTGAAACCTAAAATAGGACAGAAAACAGAGATGATGTACATGCTGCAATCAGATTACTGGAAATGATGGATTGTCTCCTCAGCTTTCAGACAGTCTTTGAACATATCATGTATGTATGGGAAAGATAACAAAAATGTAGCTTTAACTAGTGATATTTCACCAAAATGACTTTTTTTTCAACAATAAAAACCTTTGAAAAATTCTGAGTTTCAGATGAACTGTAGGCAGTGTTTTCACAGAGCAGACAATAAAACATACTGGAGCAATAAATTAAATGCAGCATGGTTCAAAAACGTTACACATAGGGGCAGGATGTTAGAAGATACATTCAGCATGGTGAAACATCTGTATGGTGGGTTTGCTCACCTACACTGCTGAGGAACATGGTGAAGTACATGACCCGGATGGACCTCCACCGGCTGCTGCTGTCCTCCTCCACAGATCCATCACTGCTCACAGACAGGACAGGTGATTTAAAGTTTTATTCTGGACAGGTGGTTTAATATTCATCCTGGAACCTTGCTTCACTAGAAAGCACCTGGACTTTCCTTTATGTTTTTATAGCATCACAAACAACACACATTTATTTTAAAGCCAATATCCTATAACATCCCATCAAGGAGGTGAAACATCTTCAAGAACTTTAAAGGGAAGGATTTATGTTGCCAATCACAGAATCAGACAGTCTCCTTCCTGAAGGGGGTGTGACAACAACTGCTCAGCTGCATTAAAAGCTAAAAACACCAAAACATCTTGTTTAGAACAGGACGAAAACCAGCAGTTATACAGTCATGGCGAAAGACATGAGACAATTAAAGTAAAAACTGAACAGTTTTAAGGCCATCTCGTGTGTTTTTGTGGCATCACCAACTACAAGCATTTATTTTAAAGCCATTATCATGCAACATCTCATCCTAGAGGTGAACCGTTTTCAAGAACCTTAAAGGAAATTCCAGGTGCTTATTACGCAAGCTAGGATTGCCATGACCTGGTTGACAGAGCATCTACACAGACATATATGATTCAATTACACTAATATGAGACATTAAAAAAGTAGACGTGCTTCGACAAAAGAGACTACTTTGAATCTGACCTGCTCTCGTCGTCCCTGAGCAGCGGTGTGGTGTCATCAGGATCGAGCTGAGACATTTTAAAGCTGAATCACGACGCTGCCTTTGGACTCTGAAGGTTCAAAACAGTGCCACTAAGTCGCCATGTTGCCCAGGGTCAGTGAACTACGCGGCTAACTCCTCCGAAAAGGCTCTGGACGAAGCTAGCTGCGGTGTCAGGCTAGCGTCAGCTAACGTAAGCTAACGGGTCACATGCTAGCATGTACGGTAGATGAGCTAAAGCCGTAAACGGTTCGTTACCGACCGACGGTGAAGGGAGTAAATAACGGTACGAGTCGGTAAAGCGCACACAACTGGACTATGACACCAGAGGAAGTTTAAAACTTGACCTCTGTCAAAGTAGAAAGCGTCAAACCCGCAACTTCTGGTTAGCTCTTTCAAAATAAAGTTCTCCTGAATCCTATAAAAGCATCATGTTTCTGCTCTTAAAAGACAAGCAAATTACCAATAAATAAATAAATATATACAATTCTTTAACATGAATTAATCTTGGTTTCTATTGTATTGTAAGAAATGAGTTTGTTTTCTTCAGAATTGGCTTAAACTGATGCTATTTATCACTCTACATAAAGATTTAGTACTGGTAATCATTCTAATACTCATTACTGTTAGCTGTAAGATAAGTTAGGGATGGTCCTCCCTTTGTCAGGCCTCAAACACACTGTTTTATTTATTTATCTTACTGTTTTCAACCCCTTACAATACTTCATTCCTGTCTATAACAAACTTTTTTTATTACCTGGAATAATCTGCAGAACAGTCTAAAACTGGAGTCATTTTAATTCTTGGCGGAATTGAGGTTTTTAATTTCATCCTATTTAACTTCCATCTGCTTTACTTTTAGTTGATTAACTTTTTTAAAAAAATAAAATAAAACACACATGCATGTTCTTATTATTTCACTAAGTTTGGCTGCAAGAGTGAACACAAGAGTCTTCATGCACTCCTAGCATCTGAGGGACTGAAGACTGAGTGGATCGCTTTTATTTTTTGACGGCAGTCACTACAATAATTGGCATAATTCAAAGTCTACCACAAAAACACTGTTCCCATCACTGTCAGGCCTCATTCAAGTCATGCATTTTCTACTAACTTGATCATTAAAGGTCAAGTATGGTGAAAATCAGTCGCTATCGTATTTTGTTGTTGTTCTAAACTTAAAGGTGCCAGATAAAAGCTTTGAAAATATTAAGATGCACACTACAGCCAGACTTTCCTTCACCTGATCTGCCATTAAGAATTTCTACTTAAAATCTGGGTAACAAGTAGCTCTTGACATAAAAGTTTGCACTGCTTTCAGATCAACCATTCAGAATAAGCAGCTGCAATGGTGCAATATAGGAACTTCAATGTGAAAATTAAACAATTTTAAGGCCCTCACACTTATTTTTGCAACATGCACTTACTTTGAAGCTATTCTCATTCAACATCCGGGGATTTCGTGTTGTTAACTGTTTACCTTGACGCAGCGTTCTCACGTGAGAGCAACATAAACACACCTGAACCTCCCTTTAATCATCTTCTGTCGTTTCAGTCCGAAAACATCCAGCAGGATTACATATAATTATTTGTAAATGTTTATAACAGAATAAACCAAAAACAACTGAGAGAAAATACATTTTACCAGAATATAAAACAAAGAATATTAACTCATTTTTCACATTTTCTTAAGGCAGAAACCGAAATAATGTAATGTCAAATATATATCATTTACAAATATCAGCTATCAATCTTGATTACCAATAAACAATATTGATATTAGCTCTTCAAATACAAATCAGTCAACCACTAATAGTCACCTACATACATTGAATGTCATTAGTTTTGCAGGAATCTGGTTATAAACCAAAGCATTGGACTAATTTAAAATTTTGACCAGGTGGCTCAAGCTGAAAAGTCTTAAAATTAACAATATTATTACAGTTTATGATGAACAAGTCAAATGTTTCACTCAGAACTGCTCTACAAGTAAAGGCAAGGTGTTAAAAAAAGTCTTTTAGTTCATTACCTGGGGACGATGAATGTGTTTGAAGAAGAATGCTATGTTGACTCATGTAGGAGATGCAGAAAAAAAGATATTTAATTAAGTGAAAGTTGTGTGGAGGTAAACCAGTGGGACGCCAACATCAGTAGGATCCATTCTGAAATGTCTGCACAGATTTTACATCTAAGTGACAGTTGATAATTTATTATAGGCCAAAGTGCCTAAAAAAGGATTTAAAAAAGAGAATATGCACCAAATGTAGCTATTGTTTTCATTTCTGCAAAATAAAAATCACAAATTAGAGTTTTTTTTAAAGTGATCATGTTTGTTTTTTGTTAAAGTATTAGCTGTGACCGTTCAGTTTAGATCGAGTTCATTCACTGAAACTCTGATGTCCAAGTTTCAGTGAATGCAACTACGGTGTCAGAGTGCAATTGAAAGCAGCACTAAATGGTTTCACGTTTGACAACCATTTACCATTCATCATTTAGTGAAATGTGATATAGTAGCAGGTACCATAAATATCACAGAGAGAGAAATACATCATTTGTAATTTCAGCTTATAGAGGCGACACACAAAAACCTTAAAGGGTTAACAGGAGCTGGACTTTAATTTGTTGCTTCCAAATACCATCATTTTATTCACTATATTTAAATCAGCAAACATTCTAATGCTGTATCTCAGATATTTGCCACTATTTGAAAGAAAAAATATGCATATTAAGAATAAACAAATAGTAAATAATTGTCTGATATCAACTGTAAAGATGAAAAAGGCCAAAACTTAACATCTGCATCATAAATCTATATTTTTTTCAAATGCTAATTTGTTCTTTTATGTTTGACTTTTAAATTACACTATTTTTAAATTTTTTTTTTTTAGATCAGTTAAAACCTACATTTTACATTGAAATAAAAATCTTGTTTGTACTCATTTTGAAAGAAAAATATATAGTAAGATTTGGAAAAAGGTAAATATTTTTTGACTGTTATTTTACAGATTTCCCCTGTTTTGTTAAATATTTAGTAAAATCACAGAAAAAGGGGTCATGATTTAAGTAATAATCATAAAAAAATATTGTCCACATCATGAAATGGTATTTTTTTTTCTTTAAAAAAAACAAAACATAAATGTATATTAACAACTGAAAAATTATTTGAAAAAAAGAAAAAAGTACTTTTATTTTAGAAATTGTCTCTGTTTTCTAAAATTAGCACAAAAAAAATCGACCAAGAACCACACACAAAAAAAGCAATTAATTAAAAATGTTATGTTGACTGCAAATAAATAAATGTCCAAAACTGCACATATTGTGTCTATTAAAAATCAATACTTCTAAAAATTGCCATTTCTTCTGACTAAAAATGAGCTGTTTGTCTGTATTTAAAACCACAACAACAACAATAATAAATAGATCAATTGATAAATAAAATAACAAATAACTAAAAATAAAGAGAAGATCGGACTTATGCCAGATATTGCTCAGAAAAATGCAATGCCATAGAAGAAGAAATGTAGTGCCAAAAAGTAGAAGCAGTGACATGTAAGTACGACACGACTGAAAATAATATAAGGCTATAATAGAACAGTTTAAAATAAAGCTGGCAGCTCTACTGAGTAGCAGCAGCCGCTGACAGACAGGTTTAGTGTTTTAGTTCCTTTGAATTTCTGCAGCCTTAACGTTGCTGGATGTGAAAGTGAAAGTAAACCTCTGTGAGGCGACATCTTGGAAGCGTGGTTGTTGTATTTTCGAGCTCCACGGAGAAATCACACTAAAAAAGGCAAAGCTGACTTCAGACCTATAAATATAGGTTTAATTACACCCTGATTTCTGTCTCTAAGGAGTTTAGCTCGATTTCACAGCTGGGACTGTAAAAGCAGAATGGGTAGGTCGACGCTCCCTGTTTCAGTGTTTCCGACTTGGAATGAAAAGACCTTCAGTCATAATTACTACATAATTATTAATTACTTCGTGTTTTACAGACGGACGTGTGATTCATTTGTGGCTTGTGGGGTTTTTGGCATCATCTTGCGGAGCTTCTTCAGGTAGGACAGGTTTCTCTACGTCACATGTTGACACAGGTTTTATTTGCTTACCTGAGGGTTTTACTCACTCAACTGGGGTCAGATACCTCCCTACTATAACTACTTTCTTCACCTCTATATATGTGTGTGTGTATGTACATTGTAAAAAATAAAAGTTTTTGTTGTATTTCTTTCTTTTGCTATGCCCAGTTATTTTGCCAATATGAGTTACAGATAATATCCAGTAAAATCACAGAAAAAATGAATTACTTTGTGTTAACTATAAAATAAACTTCCAAAAACTGTAAATAACATTTAGCGCATATATATATATATATATATATATATATATATATATATATATATATATATATATATATATATATGTTTTTGTTTGAATATGAATTATAATAAAGTTATTGTCCAAACCCATAAATTCTAAATCATTGAATACAGAAACACAATAATTAACAAGAAGTAAAAAAAATTCTAATTATCTATGTTATGCTATATTAGCTTGCTGTAGCACTAGCTAGCTAGCTTGAATTCTTATAATGTCAGCTAATCCTGTAGTGATTTGACTTTTTTTTGTCAGGGATTTAAGTATTAACCATGATAACTTATTGTAAACATTTAATAACCAATAATGACTGCTTTTAAAAAACAGTTAAACGTATTGTCTGTTTGAGTTGGCTAACAAGACATTTTTAAGTTCATATCCTTCATAAGGAACAAAATGGTATTGATAAAATGACTCGTAAGGTAGGATTCGCTAATATGAAATACAAAAAGAAAAAATACAAAGACAGAGAAATGTGATTGACATGAAAAACGGTATGATTTACACAAAAGTGTTTCACTTAACCAAAGCGGTACCGTTTTAATGTCTTAATGCGTTGATGCTACAAAATATTGGGTAGGTGTACATCTTGCTAGCCTGTGTCGACACAATAATATGCAGGTAAAAATGTAACTTAACCAACGGCATCCATGTGACACTTTCAGATAGTCTGGTGGTTTTGGTTGGGCCTCCTGTCTCGGTGCACCGTGGCCACACAACCACATTACCATGCTGGCTAAATCCACCGCAAAGTGCTGAGGATCTGGAGGTACGCTGGTTTCGTGACAATGACTTTGACAGCCCCATCATACTTTATCAGGGGAAAAAGGTCACTGTAAACCAGGAGGCTTCGTATGCTGGCCGAGTCTCATTTGGCTTAAAGGACACAAACTCTGACGGGTTGAAGTCAGGTGACGTGAGCCTGAAGCTGGAAAATGCCGTGATTGAAGACATAGGAGATTACACCTGTTATGTAAGCAGCTACCAGGGTTATGACAGTGCAACTATTAATCTCCTTGTAACAGGTGAGTGTTATGAAGATGGAATGAATGCAGATTATCAAAGAAAAGATGGGTGCATCTAATGTTCTTGATTTTCCTCCTCCTTCCCAGAAACTGGAGCCCCTCCTCTGTTGTCAGCTGTGTGGACAGAAGATAACAGGGTGAATGTGAGCTGTGAATCTGAAGGCTGGTATCCGAAACCAGCGCTGCGCTGGTTGGACCAGACGCAAGATCTGACCCCTGGAACTGTGCTCTATGGCAACGGTTCTTCTGGCCTTGTCTCAGTCAGCAGTTGGGTGCTTGTCAAAAGCTCCTCAGAGGTCTCCTGCTCTATTGGTGTTCCCAACAATGCAGCAAAGGAGGCTAGAATGCGCCTGGAAGGTCCTCCTGCTCAGAAGGGTAAAGAGAGTTATGTGCATGTGTGCAACAGCTCTGTTTATTCAGTAAATGAGTTACAGGCCCTTGAAGTACATAAAAGTGGGTACAGATGTTACTTTTTTCATTATTTCTGAGCCTCATAACTTTGTGAGTATAGGAAATAGGCACATGAAATTTCAAGGTCTGATAAACACATTTGAATTCTGGTATTTTATATGGAATGACTTGAATATAAGATTTCCTGCTCTTTATTTAGAGTCCGGATCCTCGACGGCTGGATGGGTGGCCTTCTCACTGCTCCTCGTAGGCATAATATTAGCTGGACTAGCAGTTATGTACATCAGAAGGAAAGGTAGACTTTAATACATAGATGTGTGTGTAACAAATTGAAAGTGTGTCCACAGTGATGTAAATATGAGCACTGACTGAAGCAAACCCTGACATGTTTTTATTATGTTTCAGGGAAGAAAACCAAATCAGACCGAGGGCAGGGTGACGGTAAGAAAGACCATCGACGATTACTTTGTCACAACATTTCCTTTAAACTGCATTATATTCATTATATATTTGTCTTACAATTATGGTGTTGACTTTCCATAAAGTTTAGGTAACAATCTGAACTAAGTGAATAATTTACTAAATATTCTCAAATCATCAGGTTCCTTTTGCTCAACCATCTCTGATTTAATTGAAACTTTTTTTTTAACAATAAATTATTATCTCTGATCATGAATGTGAACAAAAATTTAAACTGTGATGAAACTCCCATCTTTGAGCTCATATTACCAAAAAGTTGCTAATACAGAAGCCAGTGAGTGAACTTTATGTGCTTGGAGGTAAACTCTTCAATAATTCTTATGAATATGCATAAACTCACACTTTAACTTTCTGCACAGAGTCCAGCTGTGCCTTTGGTCTTGAGTCCAAGTTTATTCCCACTGAAACATAAAAGAAGACAATCATTTTGATCCTATCACACATTTTCCATATGTCAAGTCATGAAAATTTCTCACTAGAAAAACCCCACTATCCCAACAGTTCTGTGTTTTTGGCTGTATTATGTTGATGTCATCCTAATGACTTAATGCAGTGATGATTCCCATGGAAATTGCACAAAACTACATGACAAGTCTCGTCCTAACCAAAGTTTCTGTTTACAATGTGGGGTCTGAAACTTGAAACATCAGCAGAATATAACCATGACCAAATATGTAGATCTGTTGGGACATTGGGATGTATAAAAGATGAACTCAGGCCGAGAGACCATAAACTCGCGACGAAAATGTTTACTGAGGCAACACATCAAGACTACAGTTGAATCATTTTCTCAGCGACTTCAGTACAATCCGATTTATTTTTGCAACTAGAGGAGTCGCCGCCTGCTGGCTGTTAGAAAGAATGCAGGTTCAGTTTCCAGACCCAGATACTACGTCCATCTTTTATAAACAGTCTATGATCATTTCTATGAAGGATACAGCTGTACATCTTCGTTCATCCTTCAAGATGTCGGGCTGTGATCGATTTTCTTTAGGAGACAAGGTGACTAAAAATAGAGAGGTAATGCAACAGATTAGCGGGGTTGTGTTTGCAAACTTCCTCTCAGAATCACAGATAATGGGAAAGGAAATTCAACTTTCTGTGTAAACTCGGTATATTTCTTTCATAAAAAACACAGCAATTTTTTTTTTTTCCCAGAGATTGGTGGACGTTTGCCAGAAGATAGGAATGATTTCAGACTGTCATTGTTCTTGGAGTCAAAGAAAAACCCAGCAAATATATTAACAGATTATTTACATTTCAGTACAAAAACGTCCAGCAGGATTACATTTATTTGTTTAGAAATGTTTATAACAGAATAAACCAAAAACAGCTGAGACAAAATATATTTTACCAGAAAATAAAACAATGAATATTAACCCATTTTTCACATTTTCTTAAGGCAGAAACAGAAATAATCTAATGTCTTGGAGCATAAAGAAGAAAATTGGACTCTTATGACAAATAATTACATTTGTCAGATAAAAGATAATTACTTTGGATTGACTGACTAATGGATTTATTCACCATTTTTAAAAAAGCACAACTTTTTATATCATATTTTAAAACAATTCTCTCCACAAAATACAAAAAAATATATATTTAAATATGCATACAGCACAAATAAACAAAGGCTGTTGTTGAGAAAGATTTAATTTTTTACTGTAAATATATATCATTTACAAATATCAGTTATAAGTCTTGAAACAGTACAATAATTACAATAATAAACAACACTGGTATTAGCTATTAACTTTTCAGCACATCGGTCAGCCACTAATAGTCACCTACATTTATTGAATGTCATTAGTTTTGCAGGAATCTGGTTATAAATCAAAGCACTGGTCAGATTGTACATTTTCACCTGGAACTGGCTCAAGCTGAAAAGTCCTAGAATGCAGGTTCAGTTTCCAGACCCAGATACTACGTCCATCTTTTATATACAGACTGTGTTCACTTCTACGAAGGATACAGCTGTACATCCTCGTTCATCCTTAAGATGCCGTGCTGTGATCGATTTTCCTTAGGAGGCAAGGTGGCTAGAAATAGAGAGGTAATGATTAGCAGGGTTATGTTTGCAAACTTCCTCTCAGAGCCACAGATAATGCTCCTGACAAAAAGAAAATTAGACTTAATGTGTAAAATCAGTGGACTTTTTTCATAAAAACACAGAATAATGTTTTTGTATTTTTTTTTCAGAGGATGACCCCCTTTTGCCAAAAGAAATTTCTGTTCTATCAGAACTTCAACAGTATTATGGTAATTACTTCATTTAATTTCTGGAGAGCCACAGTTATGAACTCCTGTTTTTCTAATCCAATTCTAATCCGTTTTTGTTTTTAATCACTTTCAACAGTAAATATTCAACTTGAGGACACAAACAACAGATACATCACAATGAAAGGTACTTTACTCCGAGATGCCCCTTGTGATAACTTTCCTGATGGACAAAACGTCACCTGTCTCACTGCTGTCAAAGGAACATCTGGGTTCTCCTGTGGACGACACTACTGGGAGGTTTCTTTGAATAATCCAAAGCTCGGCCCCAAACAGTCCTGGTGGGTCGGAGTGACAAGTGCAACTAAAATTCCTCAGAAATTAGACCCTCCAAACACAGCTGACGGCTTCTGGTTCCTGTCTTCTTCCCCCAACAGAGCAGACAGATTTCAGTTTAGCACTGAGCCAAAGGTTTTTATTGGCTGTCCAAGACCGCAGACAGTTGGTGTGTTTTTAGATTATGATGGTGGAGAGCTCTACTTTTATAATGTGGAAGATACAACTCTAATTGGATCTTTTAAAGCCACATTTAGAGGTGAAGTATTTCCACTTTTCAATCCTGGGAAAGGTGATCAAGCACCTCTTGAGATTTTACACAGGGAAGAAGTGAACCAGTCTGGTGATGAGAGGGATTGTGTAGTTTCAGTTGCACAATAGATGGAAACCTAACCAGAATTCAGGAAATACTGTATGTTGCTGCAGCAGCTCATATTTGTTCAGGCTTTTCTTATTTGCTATTTGTGACCCAAAACCAAGTTCTATAAAATATTTTGGCTGAGTTCTGAGAATTTCATATGTTCTGAGCTGGGAATTTTTCTAATTTCACCCCCAAAACAACGTCTTACCTGTGAAACCATTTTAAGGGTTGAATATCTCCAAAAATGCAACTCTTTCAACCACGAGATTGGTGAGGACACAATTCAATTTCAATTCAGTTTTGTTTATATAGCACCAATTACAATTCAGATTGTCTCAAGACGCTTTACAGAACCTATATGCCTGAATACAGCCTTTCACCAATCTGAAGGCCTCGTCAGTAGAATTTGATGTGTAGCAGGTACAGCAAGACAAGGTTCAGGCTTTTTTTTTTTTGCTGCTATTTCTATATGCCAAAATCATGATTTGAACTTGTTGGTAGGGCCACAAAAACTGGTATATATGATGTTCTATACGTGCAAAGTTACAAGCTGCTATAAAATACCGAAAAACTGAAACCTTGTGTTACCACAACAAATTCTACTGTTGTTAGAGGCCTCAAAAGTTGATGAAATGTTGGTTCAAGACTATTTTTAGTTGCAATTATGGATACATCCATCAATATACATTTGCAGGAACTTTCTGCAGCCCAGTTGCCACTTCTTTTTTTGCACTTTTTTCCATTTTCAAGCACCAGTAAATAAAAGTTTGACTTCTGCTGGAACTATTCAATCATTTGGATCTCCTAAAAAAAAAACACTGGTCTGTGTCCTCAAATGGCACAGCTGTGGTAGGTATATTTCTGGAGACATTGGATCCTTATAATGGCTTTCCAGTCAAGACATTTCCTGAGGGTGGAAATACAAAAGTTCCCAGGTCTGACAAAAAATAAACAGAAGTCTTAGCCAAAATATTTTACAGAACTTAGCTGTGGGTCCCAAATAACAAACAAGAAAACCACTGAGAGCGTAGTACTCCGCCAAGGCTGCTCAGTCGTATCGTTTCTGACGGCTAAAATCTTGAAAAAAAATTTGTGGCAGAAATCATGGCAGCATAGAATGTGGCCATTTAATATAAATGTACCAACAAACAAAATGACCTTGCGCTGAGCACAGGTTTGTGTTGTGCATGTGTACGTTACGTACGGATACGAATCCCATGACCTAAAAATGTAGCAGGCGGCGGGAATTAATGGGACTTGGAAACACATCCACAATTTAATCAATTGTTCCTTGTTTCATTTCCAAGGGATAAGTCCCGATAAGTCCGCAGCGGCCGATTTGTAGTAGGATCACAATCATGTGATCAGCAGGCAGCTGACATAGTGTTCACTTGTCATACAGTGATGTCGTGCCGCTATCTGGGAGTGATACAGAAATCTTTAACAAGTCCATGGATCCAGACTATAAGCCGCATCACTGCCAAAATCTAAGCAATTGGCCCTTGTGTCATTTCTGACTTTCCCTGAAAATTTCATCCAAATCCATTATTCCATTTTTTGAGTAATGCTGCTAACAGACAGACAAACGTACGCCGATTGTCACATAACTCTGGCGGTTCCTTGGAGGAGTAATAAGTAAACTCTGAAAAGCGAAAATTCTGACATGGTGGCGCAACACGCTAACTGAAATGACACTAGCTGACCCTACTCCCATTTCAAGAAGCTGGTTGAATGCTTTTTAATGTTTCAGCATTGTCCTGTGCTGAAGAGAAATCAGGGAAGTGAGTATTCTGAACTTATAGATTTTTTCATACACATTTTTCAGCAGCAAACTGTACACACTTGAGTAATGAAGGATGTTGTCTAAAGGGATTATGTAAGTGGCATAATTATCGGCAGCTTTGTGACACATTTGAAATAGCTAAACAACTGAGACGTGACCGATGGAGAATCAAGGGTTTTGTAGCAAATAATCGACGGGGATGCAGTATTACGGTTACGGTTTCTATGAGGCTCAGGCACAGGAAAGGAGATGGAGCACGAGGGTTTAAAACAATGGCTTTTTTACAGAAAGTAATACACAAGCATACAAGACCTACAAAGGAAACCAGAAAACTACAACCGGAAGTATACCAAGAAACAATATTGTCAAAGACACTAACACTATGAACTCCCCTAGTGAACGGGAGGAAAATTACACAATAAGCTATCAGGCAGGTAAGAACAAACCCACGGAAGGTAACGCCTAGGCAGGCTCGAGGTATAGGGAGAACTAGACAGCAAAGGAATACTAACCTGAGATATACAACAATCAGAAGAGTGACACTAAGCACTCAGAAAAAAAAAACTAATCCAGAAGAATTTAAAATTCACAAGACAGGGTGATACGAGAAATACTAACACAATCTGAGAACACGAATAATTCTACAAGCTAGATTAATACAATTAAATCTAAGACTAATACGGGCTACACTAGCAACAAGAATTCAGTCTGGATTTGCAGGAGACTGGGACTTAGCTGAGTAGAACAGGTGGAGAGTGGAAGGGTTTGGGATACTGGGGTTTCTCCAGGCCAGGAGGGAGCTGGGTGTTAGGAACCGGAACAGCTGGAGGGACCTCGGTGGTTGGCAGGTGGCGTGCAGAGGAGCAGACTGAAGTCGAGAGGCAGGGGATCCAGGGAACGGACGATAGCTGGCTATGGCAGGCAAAAACCAGGAGAGGCACGAGCAGGCGGGAATACAGACTAGAAGAAAACAAACACAAGTTACTAAGAGCTCAGAAGCCAGGGAGCAGGACTGAACTGAACAGAGAACTGACTGGTGATCATTCACGGTCTGGCGACGAGTGGCTGTGGCGTCTGTATTTATTGCAGCTGGGGATGTCTTGATTGGCTTGATTCCACCTGCTCATGCTCAGCTCCTGTTGATTACCAATGACTAGCACCTGCCGCCACAGCCTGTGTCACACACACCTAAAAAAGAAGAAAGGGCGGGGAAAGGGGAGAGAGCTACCTGGAGATGCAGGCGTAACATTAACTGCAAAAGAACCCATTAACCTCGAGTGCCACTGTATTGTAGACCTGCGACCTACCTCAGGTGTCCAGGAGTATAAGATATAAAGTGGTCAGAAAAATTCAAAAACTTGATCGCAACTTAAAGATTCACAACTTTAAGAGCCAAAACATACGTGAAAATTAACTTTTACAGACTTTATGGACAAAACAGCACTCCATCACATGTATCTAAGTAATCCACTGCTTGGCTCAAAGGCCTCAAAGATGACTGAATAATGACTCACTCGTTTCTCACTGACTGGAATCTTTTTGAGAACTTGAAATGACGTTGATGGTAATGGGAGATGATATATCTCTAAGCAGCATTTTATGAGACTCTGTTTGCTGCGTTGGTGAAAGTAAAGATACCAAGAATCTGACACACCACAGATGGCAGTTATTGAACAGGAGATTGGTTCTAATGGTGTGACATTTACGATACATTTTTATAATAAAAATGGGAGGGACAAAACTCACTTTCCCTTCGTTAAACATTAAACTTCGAGGTACAGTTAAATTTTTAATGATCTGAACGCATAGTATTTGTTAAACCCAATTATTCTGATATAATTTGTTTCATAATTTCGCACACTATCTACACACTACTGTAGCTACCAAACCAAGACCCGGTCATTGTTTTTACTTTTATATTATCGTAAATATTTGTGTGTAATGTGTATATATAATTCATGTTAAAAATGAAAGTCGTATTAGCTCAAATGACACACCGGATTGACAAAATGATCCGTTTTATCCGTTTAGCAGCATGTGGCATTTTAAAGTAATTATAGTTAATATTTTGTTAAGTCCAGTATGCTTATTCACTTTGATGCTTGCTGTGTGGTAAATATGTAGCTGGAGCTGGCAGCCTGTTAGCTTAGCACAAAAACTGGAAGCAGGGGAAAACAACTAGCATTGCTCTGTATGAATTTTAATGTCTAACAGATGTTTAGACACTTTTTGTGGGATTTAACAAGCAACATATATACATTCAGTGAGCTTTTGGGATTCTGGTAGGTCAACTTTGTTACCTGGAGACTAAACCTACCTGTTTGATCTAAGCTAATCAGCTGCTGGCTGTAGCAACCAACAGGTGAATTTTCGAAATCCATTGCTTTAAGTGTCTCTTTGTTGGTCGTCTTGAGGTAAAATGCAAACCATGACTGATGTTCTGATCGAGTTTCAATCTGATACCATTTTTCTAGACAGTACACACATTGAGTTCATTGAAGCTATTCAAAACAATCCAGTGTAGATGCTTGACAACTGAGTGGCATCCATGCTGTTCCTCAATGTTCTATAGGTGGTCAGGAACTATGGCTGCACAAGCTCAAACATGGTGAAAACCTATACTCTCTACATGCATGTCAAAAAATGTATTGTCGATTAGCTGTAGTACCTGGTTATTCCACCAGATGGAACCTCCTACAGTTTATTTCTGTAGAGTCCAGAGGAATTGGTCATTCGGAGTTCATGTTGTCAAGCAGAGAGTGTTGTGGGGGTTTTAGGTAGCAACAGGTACCAATGACAGAGACTTTTGGGACAGTTAATGACCTCCAGGCAGAGCTCATGTGTTTAAGACAATCTGGGATCAACTGCAACACAGTTTTTATATCTTAGTGATGTGTGGAACAGAGCTGTGATCAGTCGTGATCACAATCTGAGCTATAACAGGACATCCCTACATACCACATAATGTCATGCCTCTGGTTTGTTGTGACATGCCTCTTAGTCAGCATTGTTTGGAGTTCATATGACCACATTGCTACATCAGTGTGATCTTTGAGACTTAAATAGTTCTGCTGTGTCTACATTTCAATAATTTCCTTTTATATAGAAAGTGCTATCCAGTACTGTAAGTTTTATTGACTTTTCTTATTGATGTGAAGCTATTAAATGCTGTTATGTATTAATTTACAATAAGCTGTTGTTAAGGTACTCATTACAACATGTATCATCATGTTGTCATTTCTTGTGCTTACATACTTCCTTTAGCATCTTGACTCTGCAGTTTTTATAACAAAATGTAAACGTTTCTTGCCTTGTAACCTAAATATCATAGAGGTACTTATTTACATTTCAAAACATTGTTTTCACAATCTGAGTAGGACAAATGTGAACATCTACTCTCATTTCTTAAATTGCTTTGCTGCATACGTGTGGAATTTTAAATTAATTTAAAGTGGATTTATTTTTAACATGTGTTCCTGGTACAGTATAACTGTGTAGCGGTAAACAGTTCTAACTTGTCTGGTGTTTTAACTACTGTACATGTCTGATGACGAGAACGTTGCCTGGTCTTGGTGTTTTGAATTTAAGTCCAACTCAGTAACTGATAAGTTGTAGTAACACACCTGTGGAGGGCGCCGCAGGTGTCTCAGGTGAACTGACTGAAGCAGGAATGACGCGTGAAAGGTGTGTTATTGCCACCTACTGGACTGTAATATGAAACACTAGATTGTCAGATAAAAAGGAAAAAGAAGCGAAATTAAATTCTCTAAAATAATCCTGTTTCCTTGAGGTACTTACTGTAATTGGGTGACTGTATATTCACCAGGTGTCCCAATCTGCTAAATCTATTAAATGGGTCACTTGTTAAAAAAACTCGGAGATGAGCCATGATTGTGAATCCCTCCACTTAACACCTCCTATTACTAGAACACTACTATTATTTAGATTCTTTTTGTCTTCCTCTGTTTTTTACAGAACAGTTTATCAACCACGAATACAGAGAGAAATATGGTTATCATTTCTGTACCTAAAGATGCATTTGACAGAAAATATACACGAGTTGTTTAATTGTTTAAGTGCAAAATCATTGCCGACAGCAAATGACACATATTTGTACTTTTAACGGGCTTATTGTACAGGCCAGTGATGGTCATCGTTGATTTAAACAGTGTGATGTGCTTCTTTAAATAAAAATGCTACTGGCAAACTTTCATGCAGTTCTGGGTTGTTGTGGCTTTTAGACACTTCTATAACCTTCATTAATAACTATGTGGATTTGAATTTTATTCAATTCAGTCAGTCTTTACATTGCATTCTTATTTTGCGATTTATGATGAACACTTTTTAAAATAATATTGTAGGATCAGTGTTCAGAATGAATAAATGTTTTTATTGAGATTTATTTTGGTGTTATTTTGTACATTTTACTTCATTAGTAGTTTGCATCTAGTTGCAGCACTATCGATCAACTTTTTAAAGAAGGAAACAGCCATCATCTGCTAAGTAAAACAGTGCTTAATAAAAATGAAGCAGTTTAATATTATAAGGACACCGTCTTAAAATAATGGCCCATGTCATTTTTTAAAGTTTTTCAGAAAACACTAAAAAACTGAACCAAACATTGAATATAAGATATTTATTAATAATTTCACTCAAAAAGGTTCTGACAGTAAATGACTACTGACATACCTTGGCAAATGTTTTAACATGCCTTTGAGACTGAAGCAAAGAAGAGACAAAGAAACCAGGTACCTTGACCTGAAGTGTTTTGTGCAAGGTACTGTTGGCTAACTGAATATCTTCATTGACAATACTCAAGCTAATGCTATGTTGTTGAAGTTAGGTAGTTACCTAATTCAGGATACTGTTAGCTAACTAGCTAACTTTAATGATTTCCCTAAGATTACTGTTAGGTTGTTTAAGTTCGGTTGTTAGCTATTTTAAGCTACAGTTAGCTAGCTAGCTAACTTTAGCACCTTGTGGCTTGTAAGCTACACTCTTATTTGCTATTTGTAGTTTGTATGTTATGTCATTTTCATCTTTTTCTCTTTTTTTAAACAAGTATCTCAACTTAAAATTATGAAAAAGTTATGACAGGATAGTTGTTACTTCAGAGTGAGTTTTGTTGTTGTCTGTTTACACCGGATCTTCCGTACAGTAATAATTACAGATTTGGGTATTGGAGTCATTGGTTCCCCTGAAGTTGTGTCGCGACCGTAGACTGACCCATTCCTGCTGCGGTAAGTTTGTCTGTGCTGGACATGGCTGAAATAGGTTATCTATAATGTTTTTAATGTTTTGTTTTTTCAAATGTGATTTTTATATACGGTTTCTTTAGCATCATAAGTCGATTATTAAACGGCTTTTATGCTTCGCTTCAGCCTCCGACGGTCCCGGCCTCCTGTACTTGACGCTGCCTCGTTAATATTAATCAATATTATTATTATTTACATTTAGGCGTAGAGAGCAGAACTGTCACGAAAAGTTGGTGTGTTGTTAACTAGCTAACTGGTTTGTCGTGTTTTAATGGGAGTTTCTCAGTCATAACAAGAGACACCTGCGCTGTGTTTAGCTAACAGGTAAGCTAAGCTAACTTCAGCCATTTTCCTTCCATTGATCCTCTGGTTACAAGTGTGTATTTTACATTTTACATAAGTTATTTATAATGTCGCTTTTCTTTGTCACTGAGACTAATTTGCCGGCTCTGTGCTCTGAATTAGAAACCAATCCAGTTGTTTTTAACCAGTTAAACTGACCTAAAAGTGCCAATTCAACTCATGTAATACAGTTTTCCACATAGGTAGAAGTGATTTCAGCCCCTAAGCTGTGAGTGAAATGTTATTAGATAAGATAAGCCTTTAGTGCAAAAATATAGATACGTTTATATTGTACGTATTTGTCTTTATGCCGAATTTCAGATATTGGATAGTTCTTTCAATGTGGAAAATTACACTATTTCACAGGGTTTTCTGTATGTTAAAATATATCGCTTTTGCACATTGTTCCATGATTAGAACATACCGAGAATATAATAGATACTGATATTGCACAGATTCTATTAATATTTATATTAATGCATCGGAGTTGATTGACACAATAAATTAGGATTGCATCTTGTCTTTATATATTCTTATTCCTTTTTATATTATTATACATTTTGTTGAGCGTGTTCGTTTTTTTTTAGATAGAAGACAAACTAATTCTCTCCAGTTATGCTGTTTATTTTCTAAATATCAGTGTCTCAAAAGAGTCTTGTACAAGGACCTTTTCTGTTTGGAACAGGTGGGGATAAACCGTGGTTGAGACTCAGTTCTCCCATTAGTTGGTGCACAGAAATGTCCATATGTCTTGGCACACGATTCATCCAATCTCCAAGAACCGCACCCGGTACAAAGAACCCTCCTGCAAACTTCTTTCCGCTCTTTACCGGTTAGTCTTATTCCTAGGTTAGCTGTGATGTGATGCAGCGATGTGATTAGTGGTATTTCATAGGGAGGATTATTATGGTTTCCACCCTTAAACAACCTTGAGTTTAGCAGTTTCAGTGTAATTCATTTCTACCTTATAAGGAAATGGAAATATACTGTGAAGCAAAGCCAATCTCTATATCTTTTTGATGAGCGTGTGTGAAAACACTCTTTGTACTGATGTGTGTGTGTGTGTGTGTGTGTGTGTGTGCAGCTGTAGCTTTCCAGCTTGACCTGTCTGTATCCTTCATGTATTTAAACCTCCTGTTGTCCTCATTTACAGGCACCAAAAAATATTGTTCCCTTCTCTGAAAAAAATCCAAAAATTCAGCAAAAAAAATCCCCAAATTTTTTGAAAATTTGCAAAACCTTCAGGAAGAAAATTCCAATAATTCCTCAAAAGTTTCCCTTAGAAGTTTTATTTAAAAAAATAAAAATAAATAAAAAATCCCCCACATTTGGCAAGAAAATTCTTGTAAATATTTTAAAAATTGAGTAAAAATCTTCCAAAAAATCCTAAAAATATCTAAAGTGATTATATATATATATATATATATATATATATATATATATATATATATATATATATATATATATATATATATATATATATATATATATATATATATATATATTTATATATGTAAAACTTCTAATATTCTCTTAAGAATATTCACATAAAAATCAACCAAAATCCAGCGAAATTTGCTGGATTTTGGTTGATTTTTTTGTGAATGTTCTTAAGAAACATTTTTACCTTTCTTTTTTTCACCAAAATATGTTCAAAGATTTCTCCAAAATGTTGAAAATGTGAACATCAGAAGTTTCACTGTGAAAATATTTCCCCCCCCCCACATTTTCAAACTTTAAAATGGGTCAGTTTTGACCCGCAGGACGATACGAGGGTGTAGAGCCTGGGGTTAATGCGCTCTCTCTATTCAGGTCAACTCATACATTAATTACACAACAAATGAATATTAATATCAATATTGTGTTACTAATAGCTGATATCAATTTCAGTGTTCAGCTGGCAATGCCTCAAAAAAAATAAATCATAAATTGGGTATTTTAATGTGATTTTACATTAGATGTGAAAAATAAAATATAAAAAAATACAGAGATAAAATATGTCAACTAGAAAGGAAAAAAGTCTGTGAAATTACACTTTTTTTTTCACAGTGATATGACAACAGCCGTGTTGCACAACAAGTTTACAATATGCATGTTCCTGGTGATAATGCTGGACTTTTACTGATGTAAGAGTTTGATTACAACACTTTGAGGAGGAGGGAAAGTCTTCAACAGCACGGTCTTTCCCCTCACTTCTCTTATCTCGCCTTCAGTCATAAAACTGGGCTTACCACGCACAATGGACACTAAACAAACTGCTCTCTCACTGTCAAAGTCATTGATCTCTGCAGAGTGACTCCCTGCATTTTCCTGCTCAGCGTCCTGTGGTTTGGATGTCCGTCAGCTGCTGCTTTTACTGGATTATCTGACATCATCAGGTGGGAGAAGATCTATTTATTTTTTTAGTATTTCAGGTGTTTGTTCAGTATTGATCTTGCTCTGGTTGAGATTAATCTACATTAGGAGTAAGTAGAGACACTTTAGAGCTTTAATTTTTACTGAACAGGATTTCTTGTGTAGCAGAAAAGGGGAAATGAGCATTAGCTGCTTCTGAGTCTTACAGACTTGGCTTCAGTTTCGTGATCAGCAGCACTGCAGCCTGGTGAGTCCTGCTGATTGTGCAGATACAGCATTTTAATGTGATTTTCAGCAAATGGAGCCTCTGTTTGCACATCAGCTAATTTGTAAGCAACTAGTCAAAGCTTAAAACTCTTGCTGGCAGATACACAAGCGTTGGTTATTTGTTCAAATGTTGTGATGTGCGTCAACAAAAGTGCCTTGATTGTGTTTTGACGGTTCTACCCACGTGAGTGAGCTTTCCTGAAATTAAATCAAGTAGTTTTGTGCGTGAACCAAAACAAACTACATCAAAGGGTTACAGAAGTCACTTTTGCAATGTTTATTTGAGGCACAGACAAACAATTGGGTGCTGATAGATAGCGCAGTTTTTACATTGATGGTCAAAATAATGTGATTAATCAATAAGAAGCCCTTAGTCTGTGAAAGCAATTGGCTTGGTTACTATGCAGGCTAGTAATCTCATTAGCTGAACATGCTAACTTGGGCGGCTAAAGAATTGTATAGAAGTCTATGAGAAAATGGACATTGACATCTCATTAAGGTGGTCACAAAAGAACCCAGACTAACTTCAGAAGAACTGCAGGCCGCATTGGCCTCAGTTAAGGTCAGTCTACATGATTCCACAATACGGAAGACACTGTGTGAAAATGGCACCCATGGGAGAGTTGCAAAGTGCAAACCACTACTCATCAAAATGACCATAATGGTTCGTCTGGCATTAGCAAACAAAAATTGCTGGATGATCATCAAGACTTTTGGGATAACATCCTGTAGACTGACGAGTCAAAGGTGGAACTTTTTGGAAGACATGGGTCCCGTTATATCGGATGCAAAGCTATTACTACATTCCATTGTCATAATTCATGGAGCCATGAATTCTGCTCTCTATCAAAAAATCCTCCTGGAGAATATCCACCCATCAGTTCATGACCAAAAGCTCAACACAAATGGTTTATGCAGCATGACAATGGCCCAAAACACACGAGCAAGTCCACCTCTGAGTGGCTTAAAAAGAACAAGATTAAGGTTTTGGAGTGGTCGAGTCAAAGTCTTGAACCTAATTGAGATGCTGTGGCAAGACCTTTAAAGGACAGATCAAAAACCAACTTATGTAGCCGAATTAAAACTATTCTGCACAGAAGAGTGGGTCAGAATTCCTCCATGGTGATGTAAAAGACTGATAACAAGCTGTAACAAACATTTGACTGCACTAATTAGGTTCAAAGGGGCAATTACTTTTTTACAGGGGTAGTATAGGCTTTCAATAGTTCTTTAAAAATCACCATTTTATGTTTTGTGGGTTATCTCTGTATAATATTCAATAAATATAAATATTATTTTGATGATCTGGAACATTTCAGTCTGAGAAATATGCAAAAATAAAAGATTTCTGTAAGGGAGAAAATGCTTTTGGACGGCACTGTATGTTCTCTGGTTCTTGTCACATCGGGTTTCAAAGACCAAGAGGGAAACAGCCATATTCCAAACCTCAAAACAGTAGTCACAAACTAATAGGACACTTCACACTAGCGATATCCAACTTTTACACCAAGTCAATGGTTAGATTAGATTAGTATTAGATTAGAAAGTGTTTATTGTCCAAATGTGGGTAATTTGATTTGCAACAGCAGTCAATACAATACAATAAAATAAAATACAATACATAGAAACATAGATATAAATAATAAATGTCATCAGGTGAGTTATAGTGACCATATATGTAGCCTACAGTGCAGGGACACAAGCCTAGAGCTTATTTAGAAATCCTACAGCTGAGGGAACAAGTCAACTGTACTGTTTTTAGTTGTGGAAAAGCCATTAAAAAGATCCAGCCCTCAGATGTTTTAGAGGAATAGGAATTTATTACCCAATTTATTGGACTCCAAACCCCAAAAAACTGGTTTCATCTGGCTCTGGTTTGGCAAAATATTAAGATTCAGCCTTTTAGCTACCAGATCTGATATTATTTACTATATTTGTTTTTTATTCAGGCTTCTTATTTGTAGTTGCAGCTCGCTGACGTTTCAGGTAATTGCAGTTAATTCCTTAACCCTGCTTGGGAGTTTGAAAGGCATACTATCTTTTAAAAAAAAAATTGCCAAAATTACACAATTTATCTCCAGATTGTAAACTTTCTGAGGGTCCTTAAACTAATCAGTGTGACTTTCAGCTCCATCAAGAAACACAAACAAATCCAAAGCGTACAGTTTCATCAAGATCAATTTGTTCTACGCTTGCCATTTAAACATTAACTATAAATTAACTATGTGCACTCATTAAATTTCACTTAAAAAGCAACAAAAACGTCATGACCAGAGAACCACGAATGACTCATAGTTCATGTTGGTATAAAATGTTCCTTCAGGGTTCTGCATTCAGGAGGAAAGAGGGTGAACAACATCGAACAGCAACGTGACGATGGAGACTGGCATGAATGGCGCCTCCAAACACCAGGTACCTTTCTCTCTAGATACTAGCATTACAAATGTTGGAAATATGCCTGTGTGATCCTGGTTTTGAGGTGAATTAACTGTTTCTCAGCCTGCAGACTCGAGTCGACGCGGTGCCACCGTCAGCTTCCACAATATTCACTACAAGGTGAAGCAGGGCGGAAGCTTCTTTTGCCCGAAGAAGGGGACGACCAAAGACATCCTCATCGACCTCAAGTGAGTACAACGCTGTCTAACACTATGGCTCGGTGCTCCACTAAACATTGATAACCAGTGAGAAACTGTATTTTAATGCTGAAAGCCAGACGAGTTCAGAATGCCCTGGTGAATCCGTACCACACACTAAAGTATGCATAACTTTAGGCCATGCTCCATTATGAGGGATATGATCTGCCATTATGAGGCAGGGTGGGACCTGCTTGGCGTTTGTTTATGCAACCAAACTTCCATCTAAAATTACATATAAATGAAACTAGCAAACATGTTTTTACTTCGATATGGTTATTGTTTTATGGCCCAGGTTTAAGTGCCACTCAGGTGCAGCCATAAAGCTTTTTAAACCCTTCTTTCTCAGCGTCACCTTTTCTGTAGTTGGCCAGAGGTGCACATCTGCATCTCAGAGTTCACCAAAGTTAGTCTCAATGCAACAGATTTGCTCAGATTTTCTTCATTTTGCATACTGGCAATACCATTGACCTAAACTGCATTTTACGCAGAATCTCATCATTTTTAATTGTCCAGAAACCTCCGCTCCCTTAACAAAAAGACACTACAGCGTTATCCAGGCCCCGAGCTCTGAGTTTGGTAAACCGACGCTGCACGATCTACCTCGTGTGCAGTTATTGTGCGACTGTGTGTCTACGTGCCGACAGCAGCCCACCTGGCAGGCAAACGTGACGCGATCAAGGCCCCCTTGGATCAAACATTCCCACATGTTTGGAGGCAAAGGAAGGAAGTTTGCTTTGTCGAGAATCTCAGACTCCTTCTGCACATACAGAAGACAATGACTGTGGGCTTAAACTAACAAACAGGCACAGCAGCAGGATGCTCAACTGCCTCAGTATGTTTTGGTTTAGTGAGAAAGTTCAGAGTGTTTAATTCACAGAAAAATTCTTGGATTCTAGCAACCTGAAGATGAAGAAGCTTCTACAGATGGATATGTTGGCACTGGTCCACCGTTGTGGTCCAAACTGAAATCTGTCAACGATGAATTAGGACAAAATGTGCTCTAGACAGTTGTGGAACCCAGAGAATGAATCTTTGCAACTTTGGTGACCCTCTGATTTTACACTTGCACAGTTTTAATCATTGCAATGAAATTACCAAAGATATTCATGTCCTTGTCAGTATCAACTGTAATAATATGGTTTTCTAACTTTTCATGAAGTGCACTCATGAGGTCAAAATTTCTTCACCAAATACCAGCTGCAAAGCTGTTTACTGCCATTTATTAATCCTAATCTAAAATTATCACAAAGTAGTCATGTTACATTCTTGCCGAAATTGATTTTCGACTTTTACTTTGTTAAACCATTGAACTCAAAGCAATTTCTTTTGCAGAATGACACAGTTATAATTCCATAAATCATAAAATTAAGGTGTAATATCTGTGAGCATTTATTTTACAAAAATGGAAAACCCTCAAATCAACAAGTTCAACATTGTTGTTTGTTTCTCATAAATAGTGTCATTTTGGCATTTTAGAGGGTAATAAGGAAATGCAGATGATTTAAAGATTTTTTTTTCTGGCGAGTCTGGCTGTAGTGTTTGAATCTGACAAATCAACAAGCTGTAAAGTCAGCTATTGTGAAAAGAAAAAAAGTCAACACTCATTTCCGTTGCTGTCAGAACTCTATCTTTTACTGTGCATCTCAAACACCAGCACGTGACACCAAACAAAGTCTTTTATTCTACTCTCTTATGAAACACATCAAAGTCCTTTATTATGTATGTATGTTATGAAAACTGCAGTCGGCCAAAGTGCAGCATGTGTTTCGGTTTACAGTGACTGGTATCTCTGGTATTTTATTGTTCAGCATGTGTAATCATTGACAAACTTGAATGTAGGGACAGTTTATCTGTTCGTGTGAGAATGAAGCCTGCATCATGTCCTGACAGTTTTTTATAATGTGCTTAACTATCATTTATTGTGCATACAGCTTTTCTGCATCCAGTTGTTACTCAAACATTTGGATAAAACTGCATTTGGATAAAAGTTTATAGTCAGTGAAGGTCACAGACAGGTTGTTTTATTGCGGAATGATGACTAAACTGTATGAGATGCAGATTCCACATTTTACTGCTTATATTATTCCTTTGTGCCAATATGATGCCAATAAGGAGGCTTTATTCTGCTTTTCTAGTGAACTTAAAAAGTCCAATTTCGAGGAGTCATAGTAGGCTGGATGTTAAACATTTGGTTTGAGGATTAAATATGAGATGGTGGGGCTTACTGAGCCTCTAAATAACATGTAGATTTCCACATTTTACTTTAAAATGAGCACAATGTTTGACATGGTGATTGTTTTTCAAAGCTGATTCATTGTCCCCAAATATGAAATGTGCAATTTGACAATTTTTACACCATCATACCAAGAGACAATTAGAACTGGGAAAAGAAAAAACGAAAGAAGAAATGATCCGATGACAGAAAGATGGGGAAGAAATAAAGGCATACTGAGAAAAAGAAGAAAGAGGGAAAAAGATGGAGAAATATGAAGGACAGAGAGAAAGGAAGACAAAACAGAAAGACTGGAATGGTAATGGGAGAGAAAAGACATGAAAGAATGGAAAAAAATAGATGTGAAAGAAAAGACATGAAAATCATGTAGTGGAGAAAAAAGGACGACATGATAAGAAAAATGTAAAAAGATGACAAGAACTGAGAAGAACAGATGTGGAAAGACAGAAGGAAAAGCTTCTATCATGGAGGAGTTGAAACAAAGCTGTAGCGTCATGTTTTCATCGCTGAAAATAAGCTGCAGTGTCATGTTTTCTGCTGAATCAATGACCTGACTAACTGAGGAAGTCATCTTCCTGAGTCCAACCACAAGATGATTCAAACTTGCTAAACAGAGATCTGCTGACTAATGACCTGACAGACGTTTCATAGCGGGAAGTTATCCCCCTCGGTTTTATCAGAATCTCACCGTGAAACCTCCATTTCACTCTACTCTTGAACATCAGAGGTAGAGAACAACCATTTAACTATTTATCACAAAACATTTATCAGAAACAGAAACTGTAAAAACAGCAAGAATCGCCAGATTTCCAACTTTCCGACAGTCCTTAAACTAATGAAGAAGAGGAAATGAGTAAATCTACGCTTCAAATTTTTGATATTTCATCAAAATCCCTTTATTCCACATAACTCACTTTAAAAAGTGCCAAAAATTACTGTTTGCACCAGATTCTACAAAAAATTAAAAAATAAATTGGGGCTTCTCTGCACTACAGAGAAGCCATGACTCACTGCTGTGTCACGGTCACAGCATTCAGGGACTTTTCAGGGAGGAGAAGAGATTGAATTTAAACAAAACACACAGAACTAATAAAATAAGCGCAGTATGGCTCAAACAATATGCAGAGGAGCAAGTTGTTGGGAGATACATTCAGCATGGTGAAACAGCTTTCTACAGCTGATGTGCAGAGTAGCGGGAAAGAGTTAGTAGAGGCTGTCGAAATGTAAATATTAAAGAACATTATATCATGTAAAGACAGCATTTTTTCCCAGTATTAGTAACACCTGTGGGCACTAATCCTAGTGTAAATGTTGTACACGTTGATTTCACCTTTTTTTCAATTTTTGTAACATATACACTACCGTTCAGAAATTTGGGGTCACTTAGAAATGTCCTTATTTTTGAAAGAAAAGCACTTTTTTCAATGAAGATAACATTAAATTAATCAGAAATCCAGTCTAGACATTGTTAATGTGGTAAATGACTATTGTAGCTGGAAACAGCTGATTTTTACTAGAATATCTCCATAGAGGTACAGAGGAACATTTCCAGCAACCATCACTCCTGTGTTCTAATGCTACATTGTGTTAGTTAATGGTGCTGAAAGACTAACTGATGATTAGGAAACCCTTGTGCAGTTATGTTAGCACATGAATAAAAGTGTGAGTTTTCATGGAAAACATTAAATTGCTTGGGTGACCCGAAATTTTTTAACGTTAGTGCATGATCACAGAAATCCCCTTTCGTTTTTACATTTTTGTGATTTATGGCAAAAAAAGACAGATGTTCTAGGATTAAAATTTTTTCAATTCGTCTGAGATAAATAATTATAAAATTCGATTTTTTAAAAACAATTTATGGCATTATAATGTTGGCGTATGTTACTGCACAGAAGACATTTCTGAATTCTCTCTACGTATCACAATGTGGACAAAAAAGTGAGGAAAAATGTGACAGGAGCAAAAAACACCTAGACACGGCTTTTGGTTCATAATGTTTAAAGACATGCAAAGAAAGTGAAAATAAAGGAAGGACTGACAGAAAGCAAAGACAGAATCAAACAGAAGGACAAACACTGCAGCTTCATGACAGCAGCGTGTCACATTTGCTGAGTAAATGACCTGACAGACTTTGGACTTCCTCTGTTTTTCCGCAAAAACGCTAATACATGACTCAAACTGTTGCAAAACAACCGCCCAAACTGTCACTGCATTTACAACTGGCTGAAACTGAGGAAAAAGCAGTTTCTGTTCCACAAAAATAAGTTGACAGGTCACTTGTAGTCACTGCATTTACCTCTAAGAAACTCAGAACTGAAACTGCTGCGTTATTTTAGTAAAAACCAGTAAATGCAGAAAAAGTAAGCACCTCTCAAAGCTCATGAATTGACACTTTATTTCTTGTTTGTTTAGTCTTTCCAGAAGCACAAATATTGTATTAATAATCTGAATAATAGTGGAATTAGAATAAAGATGCCTCCAGTAACCATCGCAGTCAGAAAATATGAAAATATTTGCATCTAATAAGATGAAATAATGCAAAATATTAAATATTTTTTTCTTCCTCTTGCTATCGCTTCCTGTTTCCTGACTGTGTTTTGCTCCCGTTTCATTTTGACTCACTGTGGGCTCATTTTCCACTACAATATAAAGTCCTGCACCTCTATGGAAACAGCACAACCATGAAGAAGCAGAGAGAACTCAGAAATGTCTTCTGTGCATTAGGACACAAGTATTAAACTAATAGCATTTTTACAAACTCTACAAAGCTTTTTCACACTGCTCTGTACAAAATGCAAAACTTGTCCAAAATAGCTCAAAATGCGTAAAAAAATTACCCACATTTATCTAAAATGACTTACAATGTGTTCAAAATGACTCAAAACATGTTAAAAATGACTCCAAAATGATTGAGAAATGTCCGAAGTGACTCAAAACTTCTTTATAATGACTTAAGATATGTTCACAATGACTTAAACCTATCGAGAATGACTTAAGAGAGAATTCATAAAAGTCTCTTTTGAACTTAATATTCCACCTAAGGTGCCCCAAGAAACCAGCAGTAAAAAAATTCAGTTAAAAGCGTGATCCATTTCAGTGCAACATAACATATCAGTAGCAGGAGCTTTAAGTTCTTTTGTTCTGAACAAAGGAACTTAAAACCCCTTCATTAGTAAGAAGACATGATGAACGTTTTTGAGCTAGAATATCAGTAGGTTCATTATTAACTTGTATTTATCCAAGATCTGGAGAACATCATCATCACTGTGAACAGTGCATTCTCTAATTTACCTCAGACAGGTTATTGGCTTCACTTAATCATTTGTTTAACCCATTTTCCATTGGAGTTTGGTCACTTTTGACCCATTTTGTGCATCAAAGGGTTAACTATGGAGATTTTAGCGTTTCACATCAGGACATTTGCAGCGGAAATCAATTCAATTCAGTTTTATTTGCATAGCGCAAATTCACAACACGTCATCTCAGTGCTTAGCATAGTAAGGTACAGATGCTATGAATTATAAATAGAAAGCAGAAAATCAAGCAATCCAAACTTGCCTTTGGATCCCCTGCGAGCGACGGTGGGAAGGAATGAAAAAAGCCCTAGAATAGGGAGGGGAAAAAAGCCTCCGACATAACCAGGCTCAGGGAAGGCGGCCATCTGCATCGACCGTTTGGGTGAGACTGGGGATGAGGGGGGTGGTGATACACATCTCATTGCTTTGGCCTCTAATTCTACTGTTAAAAACTTTGGAGATCAGAGACGTGGAGCTCCAGATCCAGACCCATCCATGAAGAGAACAAGCAGAGGACCTCGGGGGAAACACAGAGTTAGTGATATATAATAGTGATATATAACAGTATATATAGAGAGAGTAGAGTAGAGGAGCCCAGTGCATCATGGGAATCCCCCGGCAGTCGGCTCAGGTGATCCCGAGCAGCCCCAACTATAATCTCATGAGAGGAAACAATTTTTCTTCTTTATTTTTGGCGATTTAGAATAGTGATAGTAAAATAATGAGTGAAATCACAAGTGTAAGCTGAGATTTGGTTAAGATTCCCAACAGAACGCATTTCAAAAAATCCCACAATTATTTCTGTCTTTATTGTTTCTGACTCTGATAAATGATTTAATTTTAGCCATTTTTAAAGAAGGTAACGTCTTTCAAACCCAACAGCAGCTTTTGGAGTTCAGAGGGTTAAAGAGTGCTGCTTAGTTGGAAAAAATGCAGAAATAGAAGGAAGAACTTGTAACTCAGGGACACTATGTTGATAATTATCTTCTGCTGAATGAATTGAATTCTCTCAATTAGGTTGGATTAACAAGATTAGATGCGTCACAGAAAGCAGAACTACTGATCACATTAAAAAAATGTTTGGATTATAGTCTGTTAAGAAAGGAGAACGCTATTTTCCCACTTGTGTTATTTCATAGTTTGATACACTGTAAAAGGAAAGCCCTCGTCCGAACTGAATAAAAACTTCATTCATGTGAACATCATTTACATCTTTAATGCGTTTTTTCTCTGTTTCAGTGGGATCATGAAGCCGGGTCTGAACGCCATCATGGGAGCGACGGGAAGCGGCAAATCATCGTGAGTGTTGTTGAGAACAAAGAGCTCTCCAAGCATTTGTCAGGTTCAAATTTAGCACAGATTTTCACGTAAATTTCCAGAAAATTGCAGCACAAAACTCTAGTGTTGTTTTCCATCTGTTGTGTTATGTGAGGTCAACAGCTAGTGGTGCTAATTCTTCAGGCAACCGTTAAACCAGTGCAGAAGAGGATAATTTGAGGAAAACTTTTCGACATTTCAGCTCCAACATTGATCCAGAGAGCAAAAGACATACAAGTTGAAAATCAAAACACACAATTCTCATTTACTTTCCATGAAAAAACTAATTAATCTCAATTCTGTTCTTAATTGACAGTTTTCTTACAGTGTGATATTAATAGTTTTAGTTAAGAAAACACTTCTTCTAGCCCTAACACCTAAATTCAGTTAAACAGACCTTTTCTGCAGCCTCCAAATCACTAAATCTGTCCTGCTTCAGAGTAAATTTATCCCTGGGACATCATTAAAGCCATGGTTCAGTACCTACCTCTAGTCTGAGCCAGCCTTGTTTTGCTTTTCTTTCAGTTTCTTGGATGTTTTGGCTGCCAGGAAGGACCCTGCAGGTCTTTCAGGGGAGGTTCTGATTGATGGAGCTCCTCAGCCTCCAAACTTCAAATGTTTGTCTGGATACGTGGTGCAGGTGGGTAAAACAGGCAGGAATGCAGACTTGTGTTTCAGAGTGCCTTTGATTCAGCAGAGTTTCCTGGAAAGAGCCTCTGAGACCAAATCTGTTGTAGTGTTACATCAGTCATATCAGCAGAAAATGAAGTAAAAATGCTTGTTTTCTGTCTGCAGGACGACGTGGTGATGGGAACTCTGACCGTGAGAGAAAACTTCACCTTCTCTGCGGCGCTGCGTCTCCCGTCATCCATCAGTCAAGAGGAGAAGAAGCAGAAGGTCGACAGACTGATCCAGGAGCTGGGACTGGGCCGAGTGGCCAACTCCAGGGTGAGGAGGGAGGAAGAAGGAATAATAACAATAAAACCATCATGTGAAGTCTCATCTTTAAGGTCACGTTAACAAAAATATATTGAACCATTTTGAAACTCCAGAACTCTGTTCACACTATGTAACAATATTTCTATTTTTGTGGTACAACTTGTAAAACCTGCTCAATCTTTGAAAATAACTTTTTCATTTTTGTGATCAAGTATTTTATAAATGACACAAAAGAAAATGACAGAACAAGAATATGGACTAAAAACAATGAACATGAGTGATAAAAAAAAACATTTAAAGAAACAGGAACAAAACATGTCAAGGAAAACATGAAATCATGAAAGCAAAGAACACAAAAAAAAATAGTGGTGAGACAAAAAATACAGAAAAAAAGCAACTACAATAGAGCAGTAAAAAAGGCACAAAGAGTGAGTTAAAAGAAGTGAGAAAAGACAAAAACAGAAAATAAAAGGAGATGTAACGAGGGAAGAAAACAGACACATGGAGTAAAGCAAACTAAAGAACTAATAAAAGTATTGAAGTATGTGTGTTTTTGTGCAGGTGGGCACTCAGCTGATTCGTGGAATCTCCGGCGGTGAGAGGAAGAGGACAAACATCGGCATGGAGCTGATCATCGACCCGCCCGTCCTTTTCCTGGACGAACCCACCACCGGCCTCGACGCCAGCACAGCCAACTCTGTGCTGCTGCTGCTCAAGAGGTGAACACAAAGTCACAGATGCAGAGAGAATTTTCTTCCTGAAGGGGGCACAGCAGCATCTCAGCTGCATTTAAAAGCTCCATACATTGAAACGTTAAAAAAGGATTAAATCCAGGAGTTAAACGGTCATTGTGAAATCAATCATTTTTGTGGTGCTTTGAACTGAAAAACTGAAAGACACCTTCTGGGAACATGTTCAACTTGTGAATTTTCTAAAAGTGGACAATATGGGACCTTCAAAGTTTTAAGTTAATTCCATGTTGGTTTGTTTGCATATGTGCAGAATGGCGAACCATGGTCGCACCATCATCCTCTCCATCCACCAGCCTCGATACAGCATCTACCGCCTGTTCGACAGCCTCACCCTGCTAGTCAGCGGCAAACAGGTCACTCACACCTGCTGCCTTTTAACATACTGTTTCTTACTGAATTGTGGTTCATAGACTCTTCACAGTCAAGTAACTTCTGGAAATACACGATGTTAATATTACTTTTGTTTTCTCTGTAATTAAAATGATCAGGTTTACCACGGCCCTGCACAGAGAGCACTGGAGTATTTCTCAGACATCGGTAAGAAGCTGAGCTCAATATGATGCAACATGATGGAAAGGGGGCATTTGTAACTCTGCTGGGAAACTCTATTTCCCAGGATACACCTGTGAGCCCCACAACAACCCTGCTGACTTCTTCCTGGATGTTATCAATGGAGACTCGACCGCCGTCGCTCTCAGCAACACGGACAAAGATGGTGAGTTTGTTGTTACGTGGACCAGAAGGCAGCAGTGGAAGAAGTAAAAGTGGAAATACCGCACTGTAGTAAGCACTGTTTATGGAACGTAATCAGTTTTATTTCATTGTCACTGGAATGTTACTAGTGATGCACGATCTCTCAAATGCATGGACAGCCAGGCAGGATAAGCTGTATATTGACATTATATTAGATAGGAGGCTTTGCAAACATTTACAGATGTCAGAAAAATTCTTTTTTTCCTCCCTGGATGAATATAAGTCAGATCAGACGATATGTTTTATATTTTACTGTCTTATGTTGCTGTAACTTCTCATAAAGTGACACCCACCAAACCCACAGTATTTATAATTACATAATAATAGTAATTACAGTCACATTTTCTTGGTTAGTGTAACGTGGTTATTGTGGTTGAGTGTGGACGGACAGAGTTTGTTTATGTTTGAGTTTCTCAGCTAAAAAACTGTTTCTGAACAGACTAAAGACTTTTAGAGCCTCCATCAGCTTTTGGAAGTCAAAGCTTCTATTTCAAAGTTTTCCAGGAGAGTTTATAAGATCTTTTGGCTTCACCAGTTTCAAATTTAATCTAAAAAACTACTTGTGGGTTTATAGCAGCAGAGTTGAGGTAGATGAGGAACTGCATGAAATTCATAGTCAGTTTTGACTTCTCTCGGGAGAATAACTGGACATATTTTGTCCATTTTCCTAATCTGCTTTTAAACGAGTACTCAAGTTCTTCTCCATTGCTGCTGTCATAGCCCAACTAATAGAAAACACATACAATAAATGGTAGAACAGCACCACCATCAGGTCAAACTGGGAAACGCAACATCTAGCTCTATATTTTTCATCATGAATGATGCTGTTTTAAAAAAAAAGTATTACTCACCTCTGCACACTTCACATAAAAACAATGCTTTAAATCCTTTTTTAACATTTCACACAGAACGCAGTTAAAGACAAGTAGTTTTGTGACAAACAACAGCTTTATTGATCAGTTTTTTCCCCACATTAAATCAGTATTTGAAGCTTGTTCAGTGATTTCAAGCACAGATTAATTTCATCCACACAGTCAGTGTGTTTGACTCACAATATCAGTTACATACAACAAAATATTGACCAATCGATAATCACCACAATCATTACAGTTTACATGACCTCATCTGTACAGCAGTTTAAGCACCAACATTTGTTCTGCCAAACCATTCAGAGTAAATGTAGTTTTATGTTTCATGTGATAAAAGAAGGTCTGCTGATTTCTTTGTGACGGCCCACGAAGTAGAAGAGAATCACCAACATACAAACACTCAGGAAACGTGGCGCACAGAGTTTCCATTTTCATGTGGACAATGTGAATAAAAGCCATCATGACAGACACTGGAGGGATCGCACACACAACAAACTGCAACATCAACAAAACAGCAGACGAGAAGGTGTTTAAGTACCGTCCATAAAGTGCGACTGACAGAGGATCTACTGGAAACTGAAACACATTTTAACCAGCTGTCCATTAAAAAACTCTGTCTATTTCAGTTGAATGAATTTAACAGTGTCGTCCATATCCCAAAGGTAAAGTCCAGCATGTGTTGGCTGAGTGAATGTGGTCTGGACTCTGTGGAGGAGAGTCATGGTCCCAGAGACGCTGTAGAAAGACAGAATACCTGCACTGTGATCCAGATAAACTCCTATTCTGGAGGAAGGAGGACCTGAGACAAGAGTTCTGATTTTGTTGTACCAAAACGTATGACCGTTTTTGTGACAGCGCAGAGCCCAAGATTTGTCATTTAATCCAAATCGACATTCACCTGACCGTCCTTCTCTGCTGGTATTCTTGTATGCGACCGCTACATCAGCTGCTCTTCCTCTCCACTCCACCTCCCAGTAACAACGTCCAGTCAGACTCTCTTTACTGAGAACCTGCCAACATCCAGTGAATCTGTCCGGATGATCACGATAAGACTGAGGTTTTTTCATTGCTGTTACTTTTGAGTTTCCTTCAGATAATAACAGCCATCTGTGTGGTGTGTTTGGATCCAGTGTGATTTTTTGTGAATATTTTAAGAATCCAGCTCTGGTCTTTGGTTCTGGCTGAGAATTTGACAGGAAAACGTCCCCGTCAGTGGTCGTCGGTGAGATGTTTGTCCGTGTGTCCCTCAGAATGTCCTGTAGTTTGTCTCTGCTCTCTGTCACAGCTGCTGTCACTTTCTCATAGTATCTCCGAGGATGGATGTTGATGCTGGATGAGTGTGTGGACTCACTGAGTGCTGACACTGAGGGGTAGTTGTGGAGAAACTGGTTGTGATCTTGTGTATCTGAGAGCTGCTTCAACTCAGCATCTTTCCTCTTCAGATCACTGATCTCCTGCTCCAGCTTCTCCTGAAGCTCTTTGACTCGACTCACTTCAGCCTCCTGCTGGGATCTGATCTGCTGCTTCACATCTCGGCTTCTTTTCTGGATGAGACGGATCATCTCGGTGAACATCTTCTCACTGTCCTCCACTGTTTTATCAGCAGAGCCATTGATGTTCTTCACCTCCTGTTGAAGCAGCTTCACATCTTTCTCTCGGTCCTGGATTCTCTGCTGGATGTTTAGTCGACTCACTTCGAGCTCCTTCTGCTTCTCCGTCCTTTCTGCTGCAGCTGAGACTGTTTCATGGCCTTTATGTTCATCCATTGTGCAGAGATAACAGAGAGACTGCTGATCAGTGCGACAGAAAATCTTCATCACCTCATCATGACGAGAGCAGATGTTCTCCTGGAGGTTCTTGGAGGGCTCCACCAGCTTGTGCTTCTTCAATGGAGGTGAGTCATAGTGAGGTTGGAGGTGCTGCTCACAATAAGACGCCACACAACCTAAACAGGACTTGATGGACTTCCTCTTCCTCCCAGTGCAGACATCACAGGCCACATCTTCAGGTCCAGCATAGCAGTGATCAGCAGCAGCAGCAGCTTGGAGTTCAGTCTGCTTCAGCTCCTCCACCATCTCTGCTAGCATGATGTTTTTCTCCAGGACAGGCCTTGGTGTGAAAGTCTTCCCGCACTGAGGGCAGCTGTAGGTTCCCCTTCCATCCTGTCCATCCCAGTGTGTTTTAATGCAGTTCATGCAGTAGCTGTGTCCACAGGAAGTAGTCACCGGATCCTTCAGTAGATCCAGACAGATCGGACGAGAGAATTTTTGTGAATTCGACTGATTTCCTCTCTCTGCCATTTCACCTCTCAGCAACTGCAGACGTCTGCAGTTTTTTTACTTCCTCCATAGCAAATTAAAGCATCACATAGGAGGCCACACCCAAGTTTTTTTCCTTCAACCTTTGCACACTGATTTTCATCAGCTGGGTTTGTCAGCTCTTATACTTTGCAGCGTTGTGATGACATCAATCCCTCAGCTGGCAGATCTGTGAAAGAGGAGGAGGCAGGAAATCTACCGTCAGACCTGGACTCTGTTGGAGAGGAGGGAGGATCATCAGCGTTGATCTCATTCAAGCTAACATTATAGCCTTCAGTCAGCTGGTTTGGCAGCATCTTCACCCAAAGTCTGCAGACTTAAATCTGCGGTTTTCACTTTATATAGTGACTTCTTTTAATTGTATGAGCCATTGTTCTTCAAGTTTGGACATGAGCAAAGCTTTGTGGCTGAAAAACATCTGTTTTATTGTTTTTGCCAGTGAGATCTTCATCAGTTTCAGTTTGCTGTACCCTGTCCTGGCATGCTGTGATTCAAGTAAACACAGCCGTTTCAAGTTTGACAACATTCCCAGTTTGAATGTTAGAGGTGTGTAGCCACATTCACAGTGGATGTTTCCAGTATATATCCAGAATAAGCCTCACGTGTGTCACCTGCAGTTTTTCTTTGCTGACAGTCAGTAAAGGTTCTGCCTTTCCTGATACCAAAGTCATGAAATAGTCATAAGTAAAAATTCTGCATTTTAATCTACATTTCATTGTTATAAGTGCTTTTTTTTCTTCATGTTAAAATTTTATACAGTCATTCCAAAAAAAAAAACTGGCAAAAACTCTCTGAACTCTACCAGCTGTACCATAGCCACCAAAAAAAGTGTGATTGCACTAAGAGTAGTTTTTCAGCTGCCATTTTAGTATTTTTTGTTTTTACTTTGAGTTGCTAATCAAGAGAATGTACAACTTGTTTTCATGCTCCAAACATGAAGGAAGATATTGCAGGTTGAAGAACTAATAAGCTGAAGAGAAAGTCAGTCTGAAGTTTCTGTAGCACTGAATCTGAATAAAAGCTCAAAAGTGAGTTTTATAATTTCATGACTAGATCTGATGTACAGGCTGCACGTTTCATTTGTTGCTAAAAATATTTGACTTTAAAAACTGTTACTTTTGTTTTAACATCGTAAATCTCCACCAAATATCACAACAGTAACTTAAGTCAAGACAAAACAACAGCAGCACTTCTAAACTTCTAATTTCACATATTCTGAGGTTCTGAGAGCTGCATGATACGATTCAGACTTTAGTTAGATAAGCAACAGTTTCATATGGAAACAAACACACCAGGGGGCGCTACAGGTCAAACTCTGAGTAAATTCTACAGAATAAAGTGAATTCAACTCTGGACTGTGAAAAAAAATTGGACAGTGTTCAGTCCTGACTAACTCTGTCTGCTCTTCTTCCAAACTTTGTGCTTATACTATCCAGAGCTGCTGTCACTGTGCCCTGATGTGTAGTCCTGATCAAAAACTGGCAAAAACACAACCCTTGTGGTCACATTGTGGCACAAAAAGTAAATATGCAACAAATGAGACAAAACCCTCTACATTTTCTGGTCCCCCAACCCGACAGTAATTTCTGTATTGTAGCTAAATTTAGACCTGATTTTAAATGCTTCTTTGTTTGTCCAGAACCAGAACCAGAACCAGATCCAGACTCTATATCGATGTCCAGACGAGGAATCGAGGACAAACTGGTGGAGGAATATCGAAGCTGCTCCTACTTCAATCAGACCAAAGCAGAGCTGGGTAGGTACACAAGTGTTTTCATGTGCACTGAGGTGTCTGAGACTGCTTTAGACATCAAGATGGCAAAAATGAATGCCACGAACAAATACACCTCCAAAAATCTTAGTAGATTCCTTAAACAAAAGCACTTCATCTGACTTTAACTTGATGCAAATGCAGTTTAAATTTACTTTCCAAGGAGCTGAGAAAATGCCTCCCCAACAAGAGGTTTTTACACAGTTGACAGTTCCCTTTCCAGAACATCAACAGTGTGGTTTGAGGAAATAATGAGGGTTCAGAGCTATAATAAGAACATCAGCTGAAGCCAGGAATGAGGAGCAATAAGTGCTGAAGATAACAAAAGTCAGAATCTGAACCCAGACCATAAAGAGACACAAAATGTCCTCAAAAGGATGCAAAGTGACCACAGAGAACCAAAACCTGTACAGAGATGGAAAAAACATCATGTTGAGGTGAAAAGCGACTGCAAACAGAAGCAAAACAAGCACAAAGACGTGCAAACAATCATAAAGATACGGAAAATGGCCATCATGAGATGCAAAATTACTACAAAGAGACACTAAACAACTGCAAAATCAAGTAAAACAACAACAGGGAGAGGCCAAATAACCAGAAAAGGTTAAAAATGAACACACAATAACCACAAAGAGACAGAAAACGACCACAGAGACACAAAACAGCCACAAACAAAGGTGTACCAACCACCAAAACATGGAAAATAACCACTAAGAGACAAAATAACCACATAAAGGTGCAAAAATGCAGCCACAACGAAATGCCGAAGACAAAATAAAATGACCAGAAAGCCGTGCAAAACGGCGACAAAAGGCACAAAACAACCACTACGAATTGCAGCATGTTGCAAACATATGCAAAACAACTAGATAAAATACAGAACGGCCACACAACTATGGAAAATGGCTGCAAAGAGAAACAAAACAATCACAAAGAGACACAAAAAACCTAAAAGACAAGTACACAAACACATGGATATACAAAATGGTGCAAAACAACCAGGAAACAATGGAAAACAACCACTAAAAGATGCACATTGAACTACCAACAGACACTAAATAAACACAAAGACATGCACAACAACCACAAAAAGACACAATATGGCCTATTAGACATGTAAAATAACCATACAGACACGTAAAATGACTAAAAATAGCCACAATGAAATGGAAAGTGACAAAATACACGCACAGTAACCAGAGACACAAAATGACCACACAAAGAAATGCAAAATGACGACGACGTGCAAAACAACCAGCAAATACACACACTGACCAGAAAGACACAATAAATGAAAACAAAGACACACAGAACAAGCACAGGGACACAAAATGACCTAAAAGACACGACAAACAACCTTAAAGGTGCAAAATGATTAAAAACGCACACAAAACGACTACATAGAGACATTAAGTGAACACAGACACGCAAAACAACCTTGAAAAGATGGAAAATGACCGCAAAGAAACACAAAAGAATGCAAAATGACCAACCAAAAAGAGATGCAAAACAACCAGCAAAAGATACACATGGAACCAGAAAGTGACAATAAATGAAAACAAAGAAATGAAATGCAACCACAACGAAATTAAAAATTACCACAGAGATAAAACAACCAAAAATGCATGCTAAATGACTAAAAACAAGCACAAACTGACCACAAAGAGACAAAAATGGCCAAATAGACAAGCAAATAACCACAATTTGATCACAAAGAGAATTTAAGTGAACACAAAGACTCGCAAAAAATGGAAAACAGCCAGTAAAAAAGCACACTGACCAGTATGAAACACTAAATGAACACAAAGACATGCAGAACAACTGTAAAGAAATGGAAAATGACCACAAAAAAACACTACACAGCCACAAAGACACACAAAATGACTAAAAATACACAGAAACTGAACACAAAGACAAAAAATGACCAAAAAGACAGGCAAAACAATCCCAAGTTCACCACCAAGAGATATTAAGTGAAAAAAAGACAAAACAACCTCAGAGAAATGCAAAAAATAACCAAAAAGAGATGTAAATTGACTACAGGGAGAAATTACATGAACACAAAGACACACAAAACAGTCACATGGAGATGCAAAACAACCAGAAGAAAATAGGCAATGGCCACAAAGAGACACAGAGCAACCACAAAGAGGTCAAAACAACCAGCAAAAGCAGCACATTGACCAGTAAGAGACACTAAATGAACACAAAGACATGCAGAACAACCCACCAAAAGACACCATACGACTGCAAAGAGTTGTAACTTTACAGGTAACACAACAAAACTCTTGGCATTTTCGACAAATTGTGCAAATTTCAACTTTTGCCACCTTCTGCGTCTCAGAAAGGATCATTGAGGGAAAGCCAACTACCACTGTTCGCTCCAGAACCATCACCTACAACACCAGCTTCCTGACGCAGTTCAGATGGGTTCTCAAGAGAACGTTCCGCAACCTCATGCTCAACCCTCAGACCTCCGTCGCTCAGGTTGGAGCATCAAGCAAACTCGTGTCTGATTTCTATCATTGACTGACTCCACAGCTACTCACCGCTCCGTGTTTTCACTCCGTTCAGTTGGCGGTGACGCTCTTCCTCGCTCTGGTCATAGGCGCCATTTTCTTCAACGTCCAGGAGAATGAAAGCGGAATTCAGAACAGGTGATTTGTTCTTTTCTGGGCCAACTGTAGCATGCCAGGAGATCTAACAGGAGGAGACATAATCGTAATACTATCGGGTCATTCCAGCTCAATTCACTAGAATTTTGTTGGCAAATACGTGTTTGCTGATGGTAAGAGTTTTCATAAAATAGTTTGAAGCCCTATGAGTTGGAAAACCATGATTTTACTTACAATATTGTATTAGTCTTCCATTTGAGACCACTTTTGGAGTGGTTTCACCATCATACCAGCTCAGTAATCATCCTAATATTGGCCATAAATGCAAAAAAAAAAAAAAAAAAAAAAAAATGGAAAGAAATCAGCCTCTTAGGTGAAAAATAAAGGTTTTATGGCTGGTGGAATATTGAAATTTTCAACTTTTTTTGACCAAATTTGCACCATCATATAACTGGTTTGCACTGTTGTACCATTGAAGATCATTTGTAAATATTAATGAACCTGCAGTTCCAGGACTTCAGCTACATTATTTCTCACGTTATGGCACTTTGAACAACGCTCGGGGAAGAAAATGACGCAAAAATTGACGCAACCCCAGCTTCTTTAAGAATATTTACCTCAAGGACTAATGTTCCCCTTGACCCCAGATTTGACACATGGTCAACTCAATCAATAATCACCACTTTAAAAAAAACAATCTGTCAAACTGAAGCCGGTCAAGTGTGAAACGTTCAGTGAATTGAGGCAGAATGACCCTTCCACTACGAACAGTTCCCGCCGTGTAAATGCTGTGTGAAAAATGTCACGTTTGTTGGCTAAATTGTTTTATTCTGGTGTTATATCAGATTATTCACTATGTTTTCAGGTTTGGCGCTCTCTTCTTCGTGACGGTGAATCAGTGTTTCAGCTCCCTGTCGTCTGCCGAACTCTTCATCACAGAGAGGAAACTCTTCACGTGGGTCTGACACACAAACGAAACTTCAAAGAACTAATTTAACATCAAGGGTCAACCAATGTTTTTATTTTCAGTGCAGTGCAAATATCGATTATTAGCGTAAGAAGAATGCCAATAGCTAGTTAATAACCAATACATTTTTAGTACAAACAAAAATGTTGGTGTCAAAATTAAGAACAACTCCTACATAGAACCATGTTGACATGCCTCCCTGCACGTTTTATTTGTTTAATATAAAGAGAACTTCAGTGTTGATTGGCTCAGGCTACACTGAACAAAGAAGAAAAACTTAACTCTACAATACTCAGTTTTTCTTCTTCTGCCGGAGATCAGTGGTGGAAATGGTGAAACAAAAGCATACGATTGGTTGACGCATCACTGGAATTTCCCTTATTTTGAAATCCCATCACTGACAGGAGTGTGGGAAGCAAAACGTGCAACAAGAAAAAGTCCTGACTCCCACTTAGCACCCAGACTTGGGGCAAAGTTTTCACTTCAGTTCCACAGATAAAGGGAAGATGTTTCCTAAATTATACTGTTATTCTTTCCACATAAAAATAAAGTTGTAACATCGTACCTTCAGTTTGATGCTGCCCCCTACAGGACAGCAGTGAAATACATCTTAGTACACATCCTCATGTTGTGTCACAATGAATTTAAATCCATTTGATTATTTAAAACTCAAAGCTAAACAATGAAATGCAAAAAAGTGAATTAATATACAGCAACTACGCACTTTGTTTTATTGGTTTTATGTTGAATTTTTAGATCTTCATAGACCTCTGTGCTTAATCTTTTTTTAAAAGGCAAAATTACACCTTTTATGATAGTAAATTACAATTTTGTTGGAAAAATTACTCAAATCTAAGCTTAAAATTGTGCTATTTCATCGAAATCACTTTATCTACATGTCTCATTTAAAGGATTTGGCAGAAACAAACCACTTGCACAAACCAGATTCTGTAGAAAACAAAAATTCTGTGCTCCTTGGAGCAACCAACAAGTGATTCATTTGTGACCAACAACCATGTGACAAAAATTCAGAGATTTTTCAGCTGAACTACAGGCAGTGTTTACATGGAGCAGAGAGGGAACAAACATGGAAACCAATTTTAAACACTGAAGTATTAAAATACTGTAAAATATCAAATGCAGGGCCACAGGTTGTTGTTTTTACTGTTTTTTTGCAGTAAAACTGAAGGACATGTGGAAAAATGTTGGACATGCTGATTCCAAGTGTTTTTGTGAAATGAATAATCAAAGACATGTAACTTCCATGTTTTTCTTTTTATGAGTAAAAACATGCCAGGAGCATAAAACATCCACAAACTGCTCCTAGTTCAGACGGTTACATCTGACTTGAAATTTACAAATTTAAAGAAATAAAAGCATCACTTGCACCATTTTCTATAAAGAGTACAATAGCTGTGTTAATTCTAACATTACCAGTAGTGGCAGAAATAGCAATAAATATGATCCAAGTAGAAGTAAATTCACTCACAATCGACACTGTGGCTCTTTGTCTTCATCTTTCTGCAGTCATGAGTACATCAGCGGCTACTACAGGGTGTCCATCTATTTCCTGTCCAAGATCCTGTCCGACATCATCACGCTGAGGACCATCCCCGCCATCGTCTTCAGCTGCGTGGCGTATTTCATGATCGGTGGGTGGAGACGCACAATACGCTCTGTTTACCACGAGACAGCTAGCACACAGGGCATCCAGGGAAACCTCGGATGTGTTGGGTCATCGTGTGTTTTTGTAGTCGTAACTTTAGTTCAAAATTAGTCCGGTTAATCTCCACAATTAATAATGCAGTACAGTCTTTGCCTTAATGTTTTAATTACTCAAGTCGATCTGCACAATTAATAATACTGTAAGGTCTTCGCCTGAATATTAAAAGTAGTTGGGTTAATCTCTAGAATTAATAATATTCTAGGTTTTTATTTGTATTATTTAAATTAGTCAGGTTAATCTCTATAATAATATCATAGAGCCTACGTCTTAATGTTTAAATTAATCAGGTTACTGTCTATAATTATTAATACTGTAAGATCTTAGCCTGAATATTTAAATTAGCCAAGTCAGGCTCAATAATTAATAATACTTTAGTTCATTTTTTGAAAATAGGTTAATCTCTATAATTAATAATACTGTAGAGCTTTAGCTTTAATATTTAAATTAGCCAGGTGATTCTCCATACTTCATAGTACTCTAGAGTCTTAGCCTTGATTTTGTTTTGCAGGTTTTAAGGCCACAGCCGAGGCTTTCTTCCTCTTCATGTTCTCCGTCGCTCTGGTCTCCTACACGGCCACATCCATGGCTCTGGCCATCTCTGCTGACCAGACGGTTGTCGCCATCGCCAACATCTTCATGACCATCGCCTGCGTCTTCATGATGGTGAGGCGCACGGACACGAGCTCAGAAATGTTGGCATTTCTGCAGCTTCTGTCGCCTTACTGGTTTTTGTTGAACGGTCGGTTCGGTTGATTAGCAACTGTTTTTATTCATTTGTTCATTTCATGGTAAGAAACTGGGAAAACAGGCACAAGTGAAGGTTGTTTTCAAGTTAAAAATGAGGATCATCTTGATTCCCATCACAATCTTCCACATCTCAAGGCTCCAGACGAACTTCTTCTTATTTGATCGCACCTAACATCTCGTCACAGACAAAACACATCACTTGCTGTACATCTTCTTAGTGATAGACTCTACAATTTACCGATGTTCCCTAAACGCCCCACACTGCAGGCTGAGGTAGCAGCTGTTTAGTAGCTGCAGTGCTCAGACAGATGTGTGACCAAAAATTACTTTGAAAAGAGATAAACAAGGGCATTCTAATGTCAGATTTGTTGCAGATGAAACTAAATAACTAAATAAAACTAAACTAAATGCTCCACATTTCCCAAGAAGACCACATTACCGCAGAACACCAAAGTTCTAAAAGTACTATTTTCCACTACTGTGGTTAGCGCAGTAGCTGCCTGTGCCAGTTACAACAACACAATTACATCTTAGTCGTCATCATGCACTCGCAAAATACAACCACTTGACATTTTAACTTGCATACTTTCAAAAAAGGTCGCAGTTTGAAGCCCTGCCTCTGGACGTTTCAGTATGTTCTCTATCTGTCCTTCTCTGCAGATCTTTGCAGGTCTGCTGGTGAATCTTCCATCCATCGTCAGCTGGCTCGCTTGGTTAAAATACTTGAGTATACCGAGATATGGCTACACGGTAAGTAATTAAATTCAGGTTCTTGCTTCTGTAATCGACTCGTTGGAAAATCCTTTTGTGGTTAGAGCAATAGAAGTAGTCAAGGAAGTTTTCACACGTTTTTATTTTCTCCTCAGCGTAGGATTAGAAGATAAAACACCGTATGCGATGATTTGTGGAAGTTATAATTGTGTATTTGTGTGCTTCTCTTCAGGCTCTGCAGATCAACGAGTTCACTGGACTGAACTTCTGTGAGGAATTAAACGTGACGACCCAGTAAGAAACACATTCAACAAACCCTGTGGAATTATGATGAGTCTAATCAATAGTTAGATGGTAGATATGATACATGAACTTATCTCATGACCTACTCACATGGTTGGTTAGTTTACCTAAATCCAAGGTGGTTATTAATCTTATTTTCATATTACTTTTCTAAAAAGGTAGTATTGATAGTTAATTCTACAATACATTTCTGTGGGTTTTCCTAGTTAAATAGTTAATTTAAACTCAGGTATTTTAGTTAATTGGTTGTCTAAAATGTAAACTAGTTAGTATTTTAGTTGCTAACTTTAAGAGTGAGCTGCTCAGTTAGATAGTTTTTATACTTGGGTAAAAGCTGAGCAAGTTAGTTATTAGACAGGTAGTTGGTTTCATATTTCTATCTATTTCTATCTATCTATCTGTGCCAACAACCAACTAAATGAAGAGAGAAACTAGCTAAACAGTTCACTAACTAATAAACTAGCCAGCTTAGCTTTAATTCAAATACAAAACCAACCGTCATTCAGACCAGCTCACTCTGTAAGTCACAAACTAAACGCTCCCTCTAACCAAATGTTAGAGAACTGAAAGAGCCACGCTTTAACTATGAATTAAATGACCCACTACTAACTTCCTCACTTTAGTAACCATCTAACTAACAAACCGAGCGACTGGCACAGAAAACCTAAAGTTAGGAGTCTTCATCCAGTCAGCAGAGATCTGGAAGAAACATCAGTTATTTATCTACTGAATTAGTGTCTTGTTAATTCAAATATCATCAAATGTGTTAGTTGTATCAACACCTACACACTTGCAGAGATAAAGCATGTTAGAGCATCAACAGATTAAAGTAGCATCCAGTGACCTGGTTAGTTGTCTGGTTACTCAGGAACCTTTGTGGTTTGTTTCTAGTTGCACTGGGGAGGAGATTCTGAAGGGGCAGGGTGTGGATTCTTCCTCCTGGGACTTCTGGCAGAACCACCTGGCTCTGTGTATCATGACCATCTGCTTCCTCACCATCGCGTACCTCAAACTGCGCTTCATCAGAAAGTTCACCTAAACCTTCGTCGCTGTTCTCAGACCTGCGACTGGAACCTCTGCAGCTTACTGTTATTTTGTAATTTTCTCTCAGCTTGGCTCAGTTTTTCATTCAATAAGCAGTAATACTGTTGATTCCTTTGTAAAAATTCATTTCCTGTTTGTTATAAAGACTTTAATTATTTATTCACTCCTCACCGACACTGAGGCATTTAACTCATATCAGGATTTTTGCACTTAGAGTTCAGAGCCACACAAATACAAGAATTTTATATTTATAATTTTTTACTAAATAAAATACAGATTTTCCGAATCTCTGTTCTGTCCATTTTTGAGTATCCTACTGAAAAGGATTTGTTCCACTCATCAAGATTATTTTTATAGAAACTAAAGATAATTTTTACTCTGAAAATACTGGTTTGATTGAATCCATCCATCATATATACACCTATAATCATCTATAATCCTCTGTAGGGGGGCTGGACTCTATCCCAGCTGAGTTAGGACGAAGGATACAAGACAGACAATGAAAGACAACTCACCAGTTCCTTCATAATGGTAGGAAGAACCGTAGTCCAACATGAGGAGGTCTTCCTGCCACTGGGATCACATCACCCAGATAGAATGTTTTAGTGGATTCTTTAGCAGGAAACACAAAAACGCAAGATGTGACCCTGTAGGAGCACGGAGATAACTGTTAGCAAAATGCATTTGTACAGAAATAAGCATGATATAGAACAATAGTTTACATAAATGTAGTCAAAATATTTGAGTTTCTGATTCTTTTGTTCAGACATTAGGTGAATGGATAGATGTTATTTATCTGCTTGACAGTTTCAGCGAACACTCTCTCCTTCCTCAGAAGCGTCTCACTGACAGCTGATGTGTCAGCCTGCAGATTTTGACAGCTGGTATTTGCGGCCCAGTAGAGTCGCCAGATGCGCCGGACCAACCACACCCACACCGTAATGGCATGTCATGGTGAGCCCAACGGACCCGACCATCCCACCAGGCATGCTGCATCCCCCGCCGTCCTATTTCCTCTGGAGTATGGTGTCCCAGGTGTGGGAAAGCATGAAGCCTCCCTCGTCCCTGTTCATGGCTCTCTCCGCCCGCCTCCTGATCTCCATCGCCTCCTTAATCCAGCGTTTCACTTTGTTTTCTTCCGTTCCGATGATTCTTGCCCCGTCCCAGTCCATAATATGATTGTTCCTTTTGCAGTGGTCAGATATAATATTAAAGAATAATCCCACAGAAAAAAAGAAGAAAATACTGAAAGACCTGCTAAAACCACTTCTGGAGAGCAAGAAAATAACACAGGAAGCATACGATCATCTCACACCCACAGCAAGCATCATCCCCCGAATATACGGTACAACAAAAATCCACAAAAAAGACTCCGACCCATAGTAGACAACTTAGGCAGTTAGGTAAAGTTGGCAAGATATTCACAGATTCGGACTTCCGGCATCAATAACTCATGACATATACGTTGTAAAAACATAAACAATGCCTCTTTCAAATCGCTGTAAGCTAGACAATGTGCTACAAGGCCAGTTTTATCAAAAGTCGCTGTCTTTCAAGCTGCAGAAATAACATTGATGTCTATGAGCAGCTGGCTGTGCAACGAGTGAACAGGGACCGTCTGCAAATAGCAAAACCGCTGCAACAGCGAAGAGAGGCACTACACAAATATTCAATTACTTAACTTTTATACACTGTAGTGTCACCAAATTTACTGCAGCCATCAATTGTCTCCTGCTGGTCATACTACAGCTCTTGGTTTGACACTAAATACAGAATCTGAATTTTAAGGAATTTTCATTGTTTTATTATTATTTTATTTGTCATAAAATTCAATAACTTCACTCTTACATACTGTAGTGTCACCAAAATCACTGGAGCCATCAATTGGCTTCTGCTGGTCATACTACAACACTTGGTTTGATATTAAGTACAAAATTTGAATTTTAAATAATTTTTATTGGTAATAAAATTCATTAACTTCACTCTTATGTACTGTAGTGTCACCAAACTCACTGCTGCCATCAGTTGTCTCCTGACTGTCATAGTACAACCCTTGGTTTGATATTAAAAACAAAATCTGAATTTTAAGGAATTTTTGTAGTAAATAAAATTCAATCACTTCACTCTTAAACACTGCAGAAAAAATAAACTCCATCCAACCATCAAAAGGTCCTACTGATCATACCTTCAGGTTTTTTCTTCCAAGTATTGTCCGTACAGTCCTTAACTTGGAAAATATTATTAGCTGTTTAACATTATGGTTTAAATGAATCAGTTAACGCTGCATCCTTGTAAGAAGGCATCTTATTTTCTTTCTTCCCAATCATCAGTACTTGAGGAGACAGTCTAATCAGTTTAGTTTGGTATGTTGGTGTTATCTGATCCTCTCTTTGGTGAGGATTCCAAGTTCCATTACTATTCAGTATCATGTATTTGGACAAACAGGTGCACTGTGGATCTAAAAATATAGCACCACATACATAAAGAGAAGAGCCGTCAAAGATAATTTACTCATAATCCTTAAACTTCACACACAAGCATGCACACTAAATAGTGTGTACAACTTCACATGGCAATAAACAGCCCAAATAAAATATAATTCTGTTACTTTTGGTTATTAATGTTCCACAATCTACCAAAAAAAATGGATGAGCACTTTTATATGTTACAACAAAAAATATTTGAGATACATTACAATAATTTCAATACTAATAAAAAAATCCTTAAAATCATGAAAAATAGTTAAATATCAAACCAAGAGTTGTAGTATGATCAACAGGAGCCAACTGATAGCTAGACAGTGTAATCTTTCTGCAGTACATAAGAGGGAAGTTACTGAATTTTATCACTAATAAAATAATAATAAAATAATAAAAATTCCTTGAAATTCAGATTTTGTATTTAATATCGAACCAAGCATTGTACTATGACAGTCAGGAGACAACTGATGGCAGCAGTGAGTTTGGTGACACTACAGTACGTAAGAGTGAAGTTAATGAATTTTTTTACCAATAAAAATTATTTAAAATTCAAATTTTGTACTTAATATCAAACCAAGTGTTGTAGTATGACCAGCAGAAGCCAACTGATGGCTGCAGTAAATTTGGTGACACTACAGTGTATAAAAGTTAAGTAATTGAATATTTGTGTAGTGCCTCTCTTCGCTGTTGCAGCGGTTTTGCTATTTGCAGACGGTCCCTGTTCACTCGTTGCACAGCCAGCTGCTCATAGACATCAATGTTATTTCTGCAGCTTGAAAGACATGACTTTTGATAAAACTGGCCTTGTAGCACATTGTCTAGCTTACAGCGATTTGAAAGGGGCATTGTTTATGTTTTTACAACGTATATGTCATGAGTTATTGATGCCGGAAGTCCGAATCTGTGAATATCTTGCCAACTTTACCTAACTCTCCGTTACATACAACCTATCCAAAGCACTGGCAGAAATAATCAAACCCCTTATTGGACTTACAGAACACCGCTGCAAAAATTCTAAAGAACTGGCCAAAGAACTCAACAACCCAACAATAGAAACAGACGAGATCCTCATTTCACACGATGTAGTATCCTTATTCACCAAAACCCCGGTAGACGTCACCCTGCACATAGTCCGGGAACGTCTACACAAGGACAAAACACTCCACAAACGCACAAATCTCACAGTCCATGGCATTTACAACATATTACAGTTCACTGCCAAGTCTACTTATTTCCAATTCAACAACATCATCTACAGCCAAAAAGAGGGATTCGCCATAGGAGACCCTCTCTCCGCCAAGCACTCACACGCTGCCAGTAGCCCAGGTGGACCATCAATAAAGGAACACAACAGGTAAAAAACAAACAGAAAGCAAAGAAACAGCAAAAAACTAAACAGTCACGAGACACCATAGTCACATTACCGTATATCCGGGGAATAACAGAACCCATCCAACGAACCATGAAAAACACAACATAGGCACCGCCGTAAAACCACACATAAAACTTAGACAACTAGTGCACCCAAAAGACAATATCAAGCAGAACAATAAGTGCAATGTCATTTACGAGATACCATGCAACTCTTGCAATAACACATACATCAGGGAGAACATTTCACACAAGGAAAAAAGAACATCAGAAGGAATGCGAAAAGGAAACAGCAACACGACTCACAAGATCACAGAAAGAAAAGGCACTACAGGAAAATCTCAAATCTGCAATATCTGACCACTGCAAAAGGAACAGTCATGTTATGGACTGGGACGGGGCAAGAATCATCGGAACGGAAGAAAACAAAGTGAAACGCTGGATTAAGGAGGCGATGGAGATCAGGAGGCGGGAGGAGAGAGCCATGAACGGGGACGAGGGAGGCTTCATGCTCTCCCACACCTGGGACACCATACTCCAGAGGAAATAGGACGGCGGGGGATGCAGCATGCCTGGTGGGATGGTCGGGTCCGTTGGGCTCACCATGACATGCCATTACGGTGTGGGTGTGGTTGGTCCGGCGCATCTGGCGACTCTACTGGGCGTGACGCAAATGCAGGCTGTCAAAATCTGCAGGCTGACACATCAGCTGTCAGTGAGACGCTTCTGAGGAAGGAGAGAGTGTTCGCTGAAACTGTCAAGCTATGGAGTAAGATGAACGTTTTTGAGCTATGTAGTCAAATTATTACCCCAAATAGCCTTCCATGTTGAGCTACTTTCCTGCTAATGTACAAGCTTTGCATCAGAGTCAGATTTAAAATAAACTTAATGATCCTTTGCAGGAAATTACAGTGCCACAGCAGTTTCCTAACAGTCATAACACCACACATTTCCATACACAAGTTAAAAAGCACAATGAATAAATACTAAGAACCATAAAAATTAAAAAATGCAGTCATTTTCGTGCATTGTAAAATCTGACAGCAATGACTGTGAAAAACTAAAATGAGGCTATTTAATGTGAGATTTATCAAAGATGCAACATTAAAAAAACACTGGGACAAAACTAGCAACTGAGACCATAAGCACATCATGAAACTATTCACTAAGCTAAAAAATGTGAAAATTAAGCATTTTTTTCTTAGACTTTAATGGAATCAGACCTAATTTTGCAACAAAAGGAGTCGCCACTTGCTGGCTGTTTGAAGAAATGCAGGTTCTGGATTGGCTCAGGCCAGAGTATGATTAGCTGGTTAGCAGGTATGTTGAGATTAAAGCCATAGTTTCAGTGTGATGGAGGTTACACCACAGTTGATCGTGTTAGTTTTTTCGGGGGGGAACTGAAATCGTGATGAAAGTTCCATTAACTGTGCAGCCTTAGTCCATGGTTAGCATGCTAACACCTGCTAGCTGGTACACACAAAACACAGCTCTACATGTATTCAGTAATAAACCCACAGACTGTAAAAGACGGATGAAGCAACCATGACATATCCTGCTTTATCGTCTATTTTCCTCTAAATTGGACAATAACTACCGAACTGGAATGAAGGAGAATTGATTGAAATGATTCAGAGCATAAACTGATCAGGAAAATGTTTGCTGAGGAAACATGTTAAGCGAGAAGTTTCTCATTTTCTCATGAACTTTTATACAATTTGACTTTGAGAGGAGGCGCCCCCTGCTGGCTGTTAGAAAGAATGCAGGTTCTGTATTAGATTCGCCTTTCAGACTCAGAAATTATGTCCATCTTTTATGTAGAAAACAAATTACAAATTCAAGTTTTGCATTAATGATGGCACTACAGTTATCACAATTCACCTTGAGGGGAACATAAGTGTCTGAATTAAATCTCATGCTGATCCAGTCAGTATTTGTTGGCATATTTGAGTCATGACCAGCTGAGGTGAAATCCCTCTTTTTTGGGTTTATGACAGGATAATGGCAGAGGATAATAAATATGAAACACCTGCACACTCACACGTCTACAGATTAGATCGCTATGGTTGACTGTACAGTAGGTGTGTGTCTGTATACAGACACCGGCTCCCACAGCAACCACTGCTGCAAACACACTGTGCTCCACGTTAGGAAATCTCCTGTTCCACTTGAGTAACACCTGTAATGAGATACAGGTAGAGAGCTGCTGTGTGTTGGCAAAATCCGCATGTGGGAAGCCAATGAGTAACTGTTTCCATAAACTGTTTAATGTGCCCTTGAGCAAGGCAACGGCAATGAAGAATAACAAGCTTGTTCCCCCAAATTAAACCAAGTTTCCTTCTAAATGTTTAGTTTTAAGACTCGTGAACGCAAAAGTACCAGACTAAAATAAACAGTGGAAGTTACGGAGGAAAGATTTGGGTTTTAATCCATCAGTCTCACCTGTGTGTCAGATAACTTCAAGATTAATTAACCCTCTGAATCCCAAACAGCTTCTGGTTGTTTTCTGCTACCGGCTCATTTTTTGGCTGCAACATAAAGTCTAGCACCTCTACGGAAACAGAACAACCACAAAGAAGAAGAGAGAACTCAGAAAATGTTTGCTGTGCAGTATGACAAATTTATAATGCCAGAAATCCTAAAAGAAAAAAGAAAAAAGTGGAATTAACGTGAGCATTGGTCCACTGGTGTTACCATAACTGGGAAAAATCAGTGACTCTGATATATATTTAGCAACTTGCAGACTTTTTTGGCTTATCTTCCATGTGTAAACAGCCTGCAGTTCAATCTAGTTCAGCTGAGAAGTCCCACAAATTTTCTTTCCTAATTGTTAGTCACAGCTGAGAGTTGCAGTATAAAATTTCTAGTTTTTACAGAATATGGTTTGAGCAAAAGGCTTAGATTTGACATTTTTTAAAAAATGAGACATTTAGAATAAAGTTTTTTTGTTTGTTTGTTTTTTTTTTAATCATGATTTTTGGGTCAGGTTTGGTTCCCCTTTTCTGACCAAAGAATCCAAATCCAACAGTTTTCGCTATTTTTACAATTTCGGGGTCTGATAAATATTGTAATTTTGGTGATTTTTTTCAAACCTGCCAGCTAGTTTTGGTGTTCAAGTCCATTTTTATTACTCGGAAAAGGAACATGGTGGAGTTATGTGATGATCGGCGTACGTTTGTCCGTCTGTCTGACTGTTAGCTACATTACTCAAAAACGGACGAACAGATTTGGATGAAATTTTCAGGGAAGGTCAGAAATGACGCAAAGACCAAATGATTAGATTTTGGCAGTGATGCAGCTTATAGTCTGGATCCATGGATTTGTTATGGATTTCTGTATCATTGCGACAAATCGTGCAAATCGACCGCTGCAGACTTATCGGGACTTATCTATAGGAAATCATACGACGACTGAGCAGCCTTGGCGTAGTACTGCGCTCTCTGAGTGCTGTTCTTGGTACTTATTGCAGTTCATTTACTTGGTTGAGAGCAGAAATACCACAATGCACCAGGACACGAATAAAAGTGAATAAATATAAGCGTCAGAAGCCAAATGCAGAGTACTATACTGCTTAGGTATTGATGCATTTGTGTACACGTCATTTCAAACTGTTGGGCAGCTTAATCCATAATAGTTTACTCTTATTTATTTTTTTTATGTAAAACAGTGAAGTCGTCTAAAGCAGCTTTAAAAGGAAGTAAGTCAATACCTCAAAACTCCACTTGTTGATCTCATGGTTTTGGCAGGTAAATAACACCAGACTGGATTCTAGACAAACTGAACCACGTTATGATGATTTCTCTTTGCATCACTCTACATAAACACTGTGTGTTTTGGAAATCCCTCACTGCAGTTCAAACAAAGCTTTGTGGTTTTTATACTCCTCTCATCTCGACTGGAATTAAATTACACAAGCTGCTGCTCTGAGGTTCAGTCAGACACTAACAAGGATTTTAAAAAAAACCTGGCAGGGAAACTCCAGGTCTGTCTCCATGACAACTGGTGTCAAGGTGAGGAAACCTTTTAACATCATCCAATAACCTGCTGTTTTTGCTGTAAAACCCTAAATTAACATAGTGAAATTAAAATGTTTGTAGCCTCTGAACCATTTTGCACGAATAAATGAATGAATGGGGTCTTTCCAGAAAAAGAAAACTTCCTAAAATGTTTTGTCAAAATGTTAGAAAACAGATCAGTGAGGGATTAAAGTGACTAAAACTGAAGACTGAAGCTATTTTACACTGAAAACCATTTAGAAGACATTCACAGTCCTGAAACTTTCACTGTTTAAATGCTGCAAGACCTGACTTGTAACTTAAGTTAGTGAGTTTAGGCTGCTTATGTGCAAATTATATCCAAACTATAAGAAAATCGATGCAACTTTTGCAAAGACGACAACTTCATGAATTGTGAAATACCAAATAAGTTCATGCTAGCTGGTGTAGTGGGTGAACTGGAAGAAGTCTAATGGACAATGCATACATGCATCCATGGGGAGTTTACTGGGTTAAAGCACACAAAGACACTTAACACTCATTTAACATCAATATTTTCTAAATAGTTCTCAGAGTTTAATGATGAAACCCTGCATTAAAGGAACATAAAGGTATCTTAGGTTCTTTTTCCGAGATAATACACACAGCAAGTATTGTAGATTAGCTGTAGTACCTGGTCGTTCACAAGGTGGAGCCTTTTACCGTTTAATACTGAGATGAGGTGAGCAACCAGAGAGCATTGTGAGGGTTTAGCTAGTAAAAGGGCACCATGACAAAGACTTCTGTTTAATGGCCTCCGGCAAGCGCACAATATGTTAAATCAAGCAGGAATCACCTAGGACGGTGTTCTTATATCCCAGCAGTGTATGTAATACGTGTCTGTGGCTTGAAATAGAGAGATGAGCACAGGGCGCATGTCTAGTGTGCTCAATTTGTAACACCTTTATCCATTATGGATCAACAATGCTGCACTTATTAAGACTAATTTGCAATTTAAGACGCCCACTTTGACGGTGATGGCCAAATTTAAATCAATTAATTTGGGATTTTTACTGGGGCAGTCTGATAGATTTTTAAATACACTTCTTGTGCACAGTGTTAGCCACAAATCTGCTATGGGATGCAAAAAGCAGTTAAACTCAACAAACTACACTACAACTAAAGATGCTGGATGTTGGTCAAAAGTTTAGAGCATTCATTTTGAAAAATCTGATAAATTAAGGTTAAAATATGCTGACAAAAGCTTGACAATCATTTGCACTAATGGAAAATGTGTGTTCCTGTAAATCCAGGTGTTACTGAGGGAGCTGATGTTGCTTCCTCACATGAGTGAAGTTTAGAAAAGCAGCTCGGATTAACAGGGTTTTACTCTGTCGCAACTCTCACACTGTCAGAGCTGCCGTGACTAAACTCAACAGTCTAGACGTTTTCATTTCATTTCTCCTCCCTCCTCTTCACTCCCTCTCTGCCTTTTATTCCTCCTCACTCACTCTGCAGTCTGTCTTCTTGCTTGTCTCCTCTAATTTCCCTCCTTTTCCTTCATTCTATGTTTCTGTCCGTCTGTAATCATGTCCCTGGCAGCTCTGGCCATCATTTCCCTCCTTCACGTCCTCAGAGTTCAGAGCATCGACTCATCAGATGGTGAGTGCAGAAATATTCATGCTGACCTGAAACATTCGACTCCGTTTGCTACCCAGGAGAGGAAACTGTGAAAAGACGTGTTGTTGTTGTCGTAACTGGATGCTTTTTCTCCACATGTTGTCTTCACGGCAGATTTGCAGCAAACAAAAGACAAAAGACAAACACACCTTAGAGCTGTTGTCATGAATTATGCAGCACAGACTGACAGATCAGATAACAGCACAGACGCCTCGACACTAACAGAGCTGTTGACCTCCACACAAACAGGGAAGAGCTTCACTTTATGAACTACTAAACCAGCTAAATCAGGAATATAAAGGCGTTTAAAGGTGAATTAACTCATTTATTCATCATTTCCCTGATCTTCGTCTAAAAGTAGCAACAGAGAGTTTATCTTAATGATTTAATGATATTATATAATGTTATACATAAATCCTTTAATGCTCAGGGTCTATCAAAGCAAAAAATCTCTCTCCTATCAAGAACCAACACTATTTCAGCTTTTGAATTTGACAGTCAGTGTTTACAGAGTTTAGAATGAACGGAAAATATGCAAACCTGGAAAAAAAAATAATGTTTAAGAATCTGTACACACCTTGTCCACCTGGCAGCTGTTGGAAATATTTAGTGGTTGAAATGACCTAAAATATATTTACTGCACAAAGAACAATTTTGAGGCAAATTTTTCTTCGATATTTTAATTTTAGATTCAATTTACTTTATATTTTTCCTTAATTTCAGTTCAATTCAATTGTATTTATATAGCACCAATTCCAATTCAGATCGTCTCAAGATGCTTTACAGAACCCATATTGCCTGAAATGCCAGAGCAAGCCCTGAGGTGGAAATGGCAAGAAAAACCTCCCTTTTACTGTTTTTACCAGGGAGTATTTGCACAATTATACTCCACTGCTTGTAAAATACAGTATGTCACAGCTGTGATCACTTAAAAACAGCTTTCCAGATATCTGAGTTAATATTTCCCCTTTAAACTTAAAGTAAAATGAGGTAACTGTGGCTGGAAGGGACAAAATTATACAACATTTCCAAAAGAAGCAAAGATTACAGAAAAGTCCAAAAAACAAATACAGTTGTTCTATAGCTGAACTTAGTTTTATCTTTTTAATTACCTCATGACGCCTCAGATTTGTTTTATGACCCTTAATTAAAAGTAATATATTCCACATTTAAAAATTCACCAAAAGTAAACCGATTGCTGTCAACAGATTATGTAAAAAAATAACGGAATATATAACACTTCTTTGTGCATCTATGAAGCCATTAGTGACTCAGCTGTAACCAAGTCATGCAAAAAAAAAAAAAAAAAAAAGTTTGCAGCTGAACTACAGGACTTCAATGAGATATCTAGAGTGTGTCAAGTGACTATTTTTTACAGTACCGGTAACATCTGGGGACACTTGGAAAAATGTTCTACATGTTGATTCCAGGATTTTTGTAAACTAAATAAATAAACCACAACACCTCCAGTTATTATCGCATGAGTGACGAAAAGTGAAAAAACGCACCTCTGATTTCACTCCATTAGCTTGGTCCGCCTCCTCTCTGTCGGGTTTTGAGTTTCCAGAGATTGATGGATCTGCTGTGGACAACACCTGCAGGATCTACATCATTACTGATGCAACCACAACATCCACCACGACAACAGCAACCACAACAACAACATCATCAACCACAACATCACCCATCACCAGGAAGGTAAGCAGCAGCGTGATTGGTCAGCAGTAACCTCAGTGTCCCCAAAAAGGCTTTTAATTTCAGATTAGTGGGCAACATGTTTGTGTTTACATCCACTATAATCGCCACCTAAACCTTCTCAAGGCTAATAAGCTGTTCCCATAATGTGCAGTATTTGTTTCCCAAATGACTGGAGTCTGTACTTGAGCTAAATGCTAACATGACAGTGATAGCATGTTGATGTTTAGCAGATCTAATGTTTGTTCACTGTGTTTAAAGGAAAACAATAAGCAAGTACAATTATTTGGTTTTGTATGAACCACTTCTGTGTTTGAAAGGTGCTACACAAATAAATGTTCCGTATAATTCTTCAGCAGGTGGTTGAAACGACTACAAAGTCAGTCGTCCAATCGCCGCCAAAGAAACCAGAACCCAAAGACAACGGAGCACCAATCAGGATGCAGCCTGCTGCAGGAGGACCAAACATTGATCACCGTGTTGTCAGCCTCCTTTACCGCCTCCTGGCCAATAGCAGAGGACACGGGGCTGGTGTTCAGCCAATAGGACGGCAGCCTCGGGGAGGGCAAGCCGCGTCCTCAGACAGCGACGAATCAGTGGCAGCCTGGAAAACCGGTTCAGTTTCTTCAGACTCCAGCGACGAATCATAAAACTCAACCAAGAGCCTGCTTTGAACTTCTTTTCTATTATTGCCGCTGTTAAACAGTTTTCGCTAAAATGTCATCAGGATTTCAAGGTGAACTTATGTTGAAAACACAACCAGTATTTCTTAGTTTTTTATTCTTTATCAGATCCAATTAAAAGAACTGCATTAATAGCAATATCAGATTGCAGTTGTATTTGCTGCTTTAAAAAGATGCAACATAATAAAATAAAACAAACCTTTTATCATTAACAAACATTTCATACTCACTTAACTGTATTTACATTAATATCTGCTTTAACATTAGATTGTTTACACTGAAAAAATGTAGCTAATGAAAAATCAATTAAAAACAGAAGGAAAGTTGAGAGATTTCTGAATTTAGGTAAAATCAGTATTGTTCATGTAGACATCTAAAGTAAATATTAAGTGCGTCACTGCGTTAGTTGTGTGTTTGTGTCGGTACTGTCGTGTCCCTGCTGCTGTGGATGTGATGGTGAACTGGAGGGAGCTGGATGTTTGTCTTTCCTCTGATCCTTTGTGGTGCCTTTGTTGTGTTTGCCTGAGAAAGAAAATATACATTTTCACATTTTTTAAACTTTTCCAACAAGCTGATTGTTTTCTGGATAGATAAATTAGGATTTTAGAGCAACAGCCTAAGAACAACTGCAGTGTTTAAGAACCACTGGACATGAATTTTGCCAAGTGGCTGAGTTTTGTGCAACACCTACTTGTGTCCACAAACAAACTCTCTGAAATTTCGCCATTTATCAGAGCTAGAAATTATAAATACTAAAAGATTTTCACATTTCCAATTGTGCTTGAACTACTCTTCTGTGAAGTGTCCTTCCATCAGGGAAATAAACCAAATCTGATCTTAAAAAAGCAGTATTTCGTCAAAGTAATCGTGTTCTACGTCTCATTGAAAAAAATTCTAAATAAAGCGCAACAGGCTCAGCCATGACTAACAGTCACATGACAAAAATTCAAGCACTTTTCAGCTGAACTGCAGGCAGTGTTTACACAATCAGAGGAGATATGCACTGAAACAAAAAACATAAACAGTAAAAGAAATCTGGACTAAAAATTGGTGTTTGAAACCTTTGTTCATCTAAAGAGGGATACCGCTAAGAGGCGTACCTTCTCTTCCTCGGAGCTCCGGCAGCACTGAGCTTCTTAGATCTGGGAAATGGATGTGTGGTTTATTTTTGGTCACTCCAACACCGCTACTGTTGGAGATCAGACCCTTCTCTGACGCCTGAAAGGACAGAGAGTGTTTACTTTGGAAGAGTTCTCCATTTTGGCTCAGTAATAAACAAGAGAAACACCAGTGCCTACAGTTACCTGAGAGGTGAGGGACACTGTAATATGGTTTGACAGAAACTGTTGGGCCTGTCGACTATAAACCCCTCCATGATGTCTTGATTTGTCAACACACCTGTAATACACACAGAGAAAAAAACTGTATATACCTGTGTCAAATCAGACTGTGCTGAATAGTGACTTCTTGGCTACATTGATTCTAACATGTAGACTGTTTGCTGAGCGGCTGCTGCAACACTACACTTTAATAAAATCAAAATCAATAAAACTGGCTATACCAGGCACGAGAGCCTAAGAATTAAACTGTCAGTATGCAGGAGCAGGGCTTCCACTTTGAGGCCTTGATCAATCTGTTGACATTCACTTTGCTAGTCGCTATCAGCTAACGTAAGGGAAACTTTAGTCCTCACATAGGCTTCTACACTCTTTCGATGTTACCCAAGTTACACAAATTTGGTTTCTGGGTGCAGAAACTGAAGATACAACAATCACAAAAAACAAAAGTTCACCACTTTCTTTTGGCACAACCCCACACTATACATGTGCTGCAAGTGTAGCTAGAAGAAGAAGAAAAAAAATGTGTTCAATGAAAGGTGGGGTTTCAAACTCAATCATGACCCAAGGAAGCCTCGTAGGAATGACAAATTTAAGCAAAAATGTAGTTCAGGAGTGTGTTTTCCCTGTATTCAGGTTTGATCTGCAGGAGTAGGTGAAAGTTGGGGCGAATATTTACAGTCTTACTGTTTCCATTGCAGTGTTGAATCCAACAAATAGTAGTTGCTGGTCGTACCTCCAGTTGTATGAGGATGTAGGAAATAGAACAATGGAAGTCTGTAGTATTTGCCTATAAGGTGAATTTTGCATTGTTTACGGTGATTTTAGAGAGGAGATGGCTGCAACTCAAAACAGTGGTCCTACCCACAATAGGTTTTTTTTTTTTTTTTTTTTTTTTTATAAATACATTTTTACTTATTAATTCAAACCAAGGTGCCACTTTTTTGTTGTGCTGACCAATACTAAGGACCTCCATTGATAAGAAGTGGATCACTACACTGATACAATACTCCAGTACACCGACACCAGAGGGTATGCCACCCGTTTACAAAACAAAGGCCGTGAGTTAGATGGTTAATTACGGAAAATATAAACCGCAAAATACGTAAAATAGAACCACAAATTGTAGCCAAAATGTCAACATTTGTTTAGCAATTCATGTATGGGGAAATTTTCCTTAATAGCAACCAAAATTGACCACAAAAATCGATTGAAAACACACATCTACCCCGTCACTACCAAGATACGTCACTCGCTAGTGACTAAGGTCAAACAATTCTACACTGAAGAAATAGTGCAACAAAATTAGAATTCGGTCTTTAATATGTACCCATTTAGCAAAGATTTTGGGAATTGTTTTAGCTTGGATGTTAAAATATAGTGTTCAGACCAGAAATGTCCTGAAGCTTTCTGGCTAAAATCAATCTCAAGTGTGTCGAAGTCTGATACTCCATTGTTCTGCATTGTGAGTTCAACAGTACCTAAAACTGTGGGTACCAGGATGGAAACCTGCCCCCAAGGAAAGGTGATCACTGGCAGCTGGGCTGTTGGAGGGGATAACAGATGTGGTAGATGGAGGGAGGAGGAGAGGAGTGGAAGAGGGCGGCGGAGGAGGAGGAGGTGGAGAACAATGAGGCACTCTGAAATCAAAGTCATTTAGGTCTGCGATGTCCATGTGGGGAATGATGGAGTTTCTCATCAAAGCTTTGTTGTCTGGAGACACTGCAGATGAGGCTGAAGTCAAATCTGTTGTGTCGCTTTTTTCTGGGTTTTCACTTGTTTTTCTTGGCTCTGTTTCCAGTGTAGTTTTCTGAATCTTTGGTGTCACTGTAGACATCGTGCTGTTGCTAAAAGATCCAGGCTTCGTCTTAGGTTCTCCGACCAAAGATTTAGGGTAAGGGGCTTTTAAAGATATCACATCAGATTCAAACTCACTGCTGCTTTTGGGAACATTCAAGGCCTGATTTACTAAAAACTTTGTTATTGGACTGACAGACACAGAAAGAGCTAAATCCTCTGGAATCTCTTTATTTGAGACGTTGAGTGTTTTCAGAATATTTGTCCCTACTAATGTGTTTTTATTTAGCATGGAGGTTGCAGTTGTTCTAGCTTCTGTGATGATCTTAGACTTGGAAGTTGCTTGTTGATGTAGGCAGGAGGGCTCTAAAGATTCAGGACTCTTCTCGTGTGCAGCTTTTTCGGTCATTGGATTCACCTTCAAGAATCCGTGATCCTCCTTCAGGTCCTTGTCTTCCGTAAGTGCCCAGTCTTTTGAAGGCCTCTGTGAAGTCAAGCCAGTTTTAGATTCCTTTGGATATGAGAGTCCTTGAGGTAGTGCTGTAGCACTGTGGGAAGGACTGGTCTCTCGAAAAACTGCAGAGGACAGCACTGAAAGATCTGAGGTAAAAGTCTTTGAAGGACTGGTGGGCAAAGACAAGGTGTTCTTGTTTGGTTTTGGGTTTGAAGTAGTTGATTTATGGTTTGAGTGTTGAACCTTTGGACATTCAGAGGTCCTTTGCTCCATGTCAGTTGTCAGTTGGTCGGTCTGGTGCTCTGAAGTAGTGCTGGTCTTGCATGGCTTGGTATTCACCTCAATGTGATCGCTGTTTGATGATTGAGATGACTCAAGTGCCATACTGGTGTCAGTCCGATCAACAGCTGATTCCAAAGATACTTTGGGAGATGAAATCATATTTGCATGGTCAGTGGATGAACCTTTAGGCAACTTGGGCACTTTTGTGTTGGTCTTGTACCAGCTCAATCCAAACTCTTGACTTTGCTCTGATTTAGGCAATCTACAGATCTCCATCTTGTTTGCCTCAGTGGCATTTGACGTTGTGCTGTCTGAGCCACAGTTCCTGTCATTTACATTTTGCAGATTGTCTTCAACCTGTTCTGGAGACAAGACTTTTTCATGTTTAGGTTTTGCGGTCACTGTATTACTGTCCTTAAGGCACATTGCAGTCCTGGGGGCGTCTGATGTTTCAGACGTAAAGGTTTTAGTTGACTTGGAACTCTCGGTTCCCTTCCTCAACTCTCCACCGGTGGCTTTTCCTGGTTTACTTTTCATGGCCATGGGCGATTGCGCTGCATTATGGATGCCCTTGTTAGCAATAGTTTTGGGTTGTTTGACGGCTATCAAAGGATCTGAGGTATTACGGATGGTCTTTGACACCTTTGGAGGCTGTTTTCCTTTTGTTTTTTCCATCTTTTCTTTGTTCACTTTCTCATCCATGTGTTCTGGTTGTTTCTTTTCTTTTCCCCTGTGGTTTTTCTCATCACCATCATCCCTTTCTTGCCTTAGGTTTTTGGTTATTTTGGGAAGGGTAGAGTTTTCTCTGTGGTCTTTTTGGATTTTAGCATTCAGCTCATCCAAAAATCTGTATAGATACACAGAAAGATGCAGTGGGTCAATTTGGAGGCTCTTCAACAAGGAAAAGGCTGACATTTTTTTCATTTTAATTTTTACTGCCGATTTTCTACTCCCCCATGCTTCATTCAGTAGGAGGCAGTAATGCTCATATAAGTTGCCAATTTAGGTGGTTGACAACTGCCAATAAAGCCCAAGAATGAGAAAAAAAAAAAAAAAGAACTATGCTGGTTTAATTCCTGGAATTTCTTTGCTCTCTTGCCAACATGCATTTCAGTCTAACCAGTTTAAACCAAAGGTAAAAACTAGGAGACTATGCAATCTAATGATCAACCAAAATAAAATCCACATTTTAAATAGAAAAAGTTGTATTTTTGTAAGAACTTATCACATATAACTGTAAAAATGGAAAACATAGAGAGATGTACCTGATGTGGAAAGAGTCTTGTGTGAAGAGAAAATGCTCTAAGAGCTCTGAACACTGAGCTCGTCTTTCTGGATCCATCTCTAGACAGCTCTGAGAGAAAACACAATGGTATTACTGATATTTAGACAACAACCCTAAAACAACAAACTCAACAAGTTTCCACAATGCATCAGCCTTTAACACTGAGGCAATGTCAAAACCTAAAGGGACCAGGAGTTATTCAATACTAACAAAATAACATAGACTTAACTCTATTTATAGGTTATCAGATGGAATGAGAGGCAACAAAAACTAACAAAAACTCCATGCTTCAGACTGCTTTGGAAATTCAGACTGTTTTACTCTAAAAGCTATAGGTGAAGTCACAAACACCGTATTTAATCCAGAAATGATAGAGCAACACAACTAACCTGTGCTAGATCCAGGGCAGCAGGTGTAATTGTAGGGAAGCGTTGATGCAACTGGACTCGACCAGAACATTCAGGGAGTGTGACTCCAGAAAAGACGGGATTTCTGTAGAACAATTCCTGGTGATGAGTCGTCAGGTTACCTATGGCAGACAAAAAGAACGTGCAGTTAGGATGGAGAAGAGAAAAAAACAAATGTCTAATGTCGTGTGAAACGCTTACCAAAGCACCTGATGATGTGGTATATCTGGTCTAGGTCAGAGTCTCCCGGAAACAGAGGCTGACCGGTTAACATCTCTATTAACAGGCACCCCAACGCCCACACATCCACTGGTCTGCAAACACATACATACTTGTTAACATTTATATTAAGCAACAACCTGCAGGTAACATGCTCATTTCTCCAGAGAGATACTCACTTGCCATACTTGATGTCTCCCACCAGCAGCTCAGGTGCTCTGTACCAACGAGTGGCTACGTAGTCGGTGTAGACGGCGCCTTCAGAAGGCGAGGCCATGGTGCGGGCAAAGCCGAAATCACAGAGCTTGACTACACCCCCTTGAGAGATGAGGATGTTCTCTGGTTTAATGTCACGGTGGATGATCTGAGACAGAAAAGACAGAATCACAACACTGCATATATATTACAAATCAGCAATCCTTTATGTGGTATGTTGGAAGCCTTTCCTACTGTCACAACAAAATGGAAAATGCATGGTTTATTTCAGTGCCCATTTTGGGAAGATGTTAGAGAAAATTTTAAATTATTAACCCTCACATTTTGCTGGTGGCAGAAGGCGGTGGCCCTCAGGATCTGGTACATGTACTGCCGGCTGGTATTTAGGTCCAGTCCACTCTGGTTTTGCTCCAGCTCCTCCAGAAGCGTCCGGTCCACAAACTCAAACACCAGATACCAACGGCGACGTCGCTTCCACACTTCTAGGAGGTTCACCAAGTTGTCGTGACGGAGTTGCTATAGGGGTTAAAAAAAAAAAAACCTGAGTGTCAGAAATGGATGTGATGACTCCATGGCTGCAGACAAGACAAGAGGCAACACTGTGACCACCCCTGCCTTACACACTGTTGCATTAAAAGAAGCTCCAACCCACCAAGGCCTGGACTCTACAAGACCCCTGAAAGTGTTGTGTACTGTGTGGCACCAAAAAATGACTTCAGTGGATTTCCACAAGCTTCTGCATTGATTTCTTGCCCTTACTGAAGCTGTTTTTTTTCTTCTTTAGATTGGGAGGATTTGTTTTCTTAATTTTAAATACGTCAGCTTAAAAATTTCAGTCTGGCATGGTGGTAATCTAGCCTCCAGCCCCTGATGTAAACTTTTACTGGGTCTAACAAACAAAAAGTGTTGGTGCCATTCTGAAACCAGTTTTCCTGAGTCAATTGTTTGGCTGTTGAAACAGAAATAAACAGTTTGAGAGTAGGCATCGCCTCCAAATCAACCTTTGAACTACATTGTTACAGATGAAATGTGAAGGCGCAAAGACCTGAACCACTTTACCACCAAACAGGTTGCCTGAAAGAACCAACTGTTATTTAATACCTAATATTTCCAAAACTTGACAGGTGGCACAGTGGTAAATATTAGAGTTTCTTTAATTAGAAGCATGATTTACTTCATATGAAACAGTCTTTTTCATATCAAGATTCTCCCCCGTAAGTTGTATTATTGAGAACATCTCATCTAAATTTGAGTATCAGACCCTGAGTTGATTGACAGGTTTTTCTTAACTCGGGTTTCAGGCTCCTACAGACCTCACTGACTCATTGATTGTTTGGCCGACTGACTGACAGGTCGGCCGATGGATTGACTGACAGATACCCTGAGCAGCTTGATCTCCCTAAGGGCGATCTTCTTCACAGCCTTGTCATCGTCGGAATCCATGAATTTCTTGATGGCGACGAGGCGGCCGGAGTCTCGGTGGCGGCACTTGAGAACGGTGCCGTAACTGCCCTCCCCGACCGGACCAAGAGACTCGTAGCGCTCCATCAGACTCGCACACTGGAGGGACAAGGAAAGATGTCTGAGCTCCAAACTGTCCTGATTGTATTTTAAGACACCAAAACGGTTTCCAAATTTATTATCTATGCTACTTCTGAGTCCAAAATGAGCCATACCTCTGATATAGTTATGATCAAAACAAACTAAATTACTAAACAAATGAACCTTTCCACTATTTTTTGAGATGCATTAAAACGTACACACACACATTTTTAACACACACTCATTATAATTCATAGGTTAACTCGTAACTACAGCTGTAAAACCAATGTCGTGAATTAAAAGTTTACATGAAGTACAAAACCTTCATGACATTATTATATCTTTACTACGCCTTCATCATGGTCATCTATGAATAAAAAAGCTGCTAGAGGGGTTTCTGGATTACCATCAGACATTATTACAGAAAACAACAACAACAACCTACTGTGATACAAGACACACACACCAACACACAGACCTTACAGGGTTTCCTTTTCTGGCTTTAATCTGCGTGGTGAGCTCCCGTTATCACCGTAAACACTGGAGTAACGCTGCGCATAACATGTTGCAGTCACCCGAGACGACAACTCGACTCCATGTGTGCGTGTCACCCAACACGTTGCCATAGTAACACCCCCCTCCTCCAGTTGTTATTACTTGAAGAGAGTTGCGTCGTGTATGGATTTGAGGTGAAATACCTGTTAAAGGAAGAATTTTTTTTAACATTTTAAAAATCTAATTAAGCTGAACTCATTGATAACTGTTCTTTTATCTATGTATTGTTGGATGTAATTACAAAAATCAATGAATTGCTTTTTATACTCAATCCTAAAAATGTTTTAAATACATTTTTTTTTCCAGAATTTCAGTGGTATCATGTCTGTGTTTAGATCTGACCAAGTTATGACACTAAAACTCTTTTTTTTAAAGCAACCACTTACAGTAAGTTACCGTCTGTTGAAACTCTTCTGCATATTTTAACATTTTTTGTTTTTAACATGAGCAGAAAAATACAAAAACGATAATTCTCAAAACCAAACTGAAAGCAGACTGTCAACATGTTTATAAAATGACTTCAGAAGTTAAAACAATACTACACATAAAATTACTACAAAGTATTTCTGACACTCACTTTATATTTATTCATGTTAATTTGGGGCTCTAGTGAAACCTGTGAAAGAAATTAAGCATTAAAATAAAACATGTATACAACATAATTAACTCATTTGTTATTCTTGCCTCTTAAAACACCACTATGTACATGACAAGCTTGTAACAGGCAGTTTTACCATTTAAAATAAATGAGCAAAACTGGCCATGAATTATCTATAATCCCCATGAGGACACCTTTATTTTGAAAAACTACCACCTATTAAAAGTCAGTGCTTAGTTTTTGTACTTACCAGGTCTTAGTGATTCCAAATAGAGGATAAATTAAATAAAGGTTGATGAGCTTCACCTGAACAGTCCATACATCTATTGTTAAAGGCTGTAAAAACAGAAAAACACCCGTTAAAACCAAAATTCCCACATCAGTCTTCTTATTTAATAAACCAGTTTTCAACCTGATAGATTTTTAAATTTATACACAACTTTATAGCCAATACAATCTTGTGTGTGTGTAAAAAGCTACCACAAACAAAAGCTCTGTGGCTCCACCTGGTGTCACTTTTGCGGCACTGCACACTGTAACAACTACTGATTCCTTTTTTGTACATTTTTACATACAAAATTGCAAGGCAAAATGAGAAAATTTGCAGTAAATAATATGAATGTAGGGCTACAGCAATATATACAACCAGAAAGTATTTTATTAGATTTATTAAATCACTATTCATAAAAACTATGACTGCTTTTACAATTATTATTCATTCTATACTGTTATACACCAGCAATCAAACCTTGGAAATGAACCCCGACTGTTCTGTGAATTTGTTCAGATAACCTTAGTACAAATTCTGATACATTCTGCCTTTTATCTGAGAGGTCTACATTATTTTTGCCAAAATGCCTTTAATGCATAGCTGAGTTGTACAGGGATAAAATCCTAATTTGAACAAGAATATACAACATAGAAGGAATATGGCAGCGTGCAATGGAACAGAAAACAACAAAACTTATATTTATGGTCAAAACAATATAAAACTGCAAGGTAAAAAAAACAGAATTAGCGTTAAATGTTATGTATGTAGGGCTACAGCAACTTAAATGAGAAAATGTAGCAAAGAAAATGATTTAGTTACGGTGGAATACATTCATCAAATTCACCCACGTGGTCACAGATGGAAAAAACTAACACTATTTAAAATATCATGAAAGATTCAGTGATAACTGACTTCTAAATGTTTTTTCCTCTGCTAAGATTTTGAATTTAAACCAAGATTAACAATTATTTCTGTTTGTGGCACACAGAAGTCTTTCTGTGGAAGTGTTTGAAATTTAGCTGTGTCTTTTAAGTTTTAAAAAAAAGAAACATATTTACAGATTCTGTGCTTTTTGCTTCTTGCATGAGGCTCTTTTGGAATTCCTTTTGATATGATACCACAAGAGCATAACTGGCCATCAGACAGCATTGTGTGACTTCAGTGTGTCGATGAGGTTAGGATTCATTTGCATTCAACATATTTACTCTGACTACTGTCACCATTTCAGAAAACACCCAGAAAAGAGAGGTTTTTCAGACAGAATTTGACTGATGGCAGCGAAATGTAGAATGCGATCGTGATTTACGTTTTAGAAGGGAAAACAACATCTTCTGAATCATGCTTGTGGCTGAACACTGGGGTTAAGATGCAGCGCAGTTTTTTTTAAATAAAATTTATCCAGATTTTTAGTTAACCCTATGAACCCTCAAAACCTGGTGTGAAAGGCATGTCCAAATGTCCAAAAAATACACAATTTAAACAGAAAAAGCTGTTAGATTTTCAACTTTCTGATAGTTCCTGAATTACTTGTTAGTGATCTGCCGATTTCATTGGAAAACTTCACCAAAAATCAGCTTACAATTGTGATATTTCATTTAAATGATTTTATTTTACATGGCCCAGTGTTTGCAGTAACTAAATTTTATTTTAAAAAATTCTGTGCTACTCTCATCTGCGAGGAACAGTCATGACAAAAATTCAAGATTTTTCAGCTAAACTTCAGGCTCAGTTCACACAGAGGAGAGGAGTCAAGAATGGAAACAAAAATAGAAAATGAAATAGTAAAATGTAAAGGATTAGTAACATATATGGGCACTTGGTAAAACTTAATCAAATGAATATAATCCCACAGTAAGTAAAAATGTGACAGAAGCAAATAAATGCTCAAATAAATTACTTTATAGTTCAGAGACTATTCACAGAAAAAAATATGACTCATGTTATGAACCTTTATAAAACCTGCAAATGAATCTTAATTGTTCTGTATATTTGGTGATGTAATGTGGCTACAAATACAGAAATGTCATTTAAAAATACCCAAAAAAACATTCACATAATGACAACCAATAGTTTGCACATGACAGGCCTCCTACAACATCTGAGAGGTGAGATAAATCTTGCTAATATGTTTTCTGTGGGTTAAAAGACGAATTTTAATTGTGAAAGAAGAACCACCACAGCGCCACCTGGTGGTCAGGATAGGAAGTTACAGGAAGACTATAGCTAAGCTATTTTTTTAAACTATTAAAAATCAAATACTAACCTGTAGAGCATTGTATACAAGTCACACGGGCTGCTGAACTGTTTATCTGCCTCCTGTATGAGCCTAAAACCACATTAAAACGGGAAATAACCGCAAAGTCACGTGGCGCAGCCGCAAACAAACGCGGGTGAATTGAAAAGTCGAGTCGTTCAACCTTGGAAAAAACGCAAAACAGCGAAGTTGTACGACGACATTAGCAGTAAACGGTGTAAAGTGGGCGCTACGGCAATACAAATGGGTGGACTTAGCGAAGAAAACGACAAAAAATTAGTAGGAAAACTCACCGAGAAATGGTGCAGTAAGTGAAGACACTACGTCGGCTCAGGAGGGACAAAAGAGGCGAAGTGTGGACAACCATAATAAATTACTAGTGTGAAACCACGTGTTATTTAGGTGGGTCGGAACCCTCCAACATACTACGCTACAAATCTATCTCCTCCAAAATACGGAAGAAAATATATTTAATATGGTCTCATTTGATGTTGAATCATCCTGATGTTTTGTTTCGCTGTATTTAAAAAAAAATTAACTGTGTGACGCCCCCGTTTTTCCAGTTGTACAGTAGGTGAACCACAAGCAAACTCACTAAATGTTCTATGGTTGGCTGCAAGAGTGAACACAAGTGTCTTCATGCACTCCTAGTATTGTACCTATTTTTTTAGATGGCACTGAACGTAATTCTGGATTTAGAAGATACATTAATACAACTACTAAAGTTCTGTTTAGTGCCAGAAAGAGGAGACAAAAGTTACACAGTGCAGGTTTAAAACATCACTTAAATGAAAAATGTAAAAAAAAAAAAAAACTTTTATGAAAAAATATTTATTTACAGTGACAAAATACAGCATGTGTACATTCATGATAACATGGAAAAACAGTTTGAAGGTCAGCAATATATTAATGTGTGTGTGTGTCAATCTGAATTTTCTGCCAGTTTTCTGATTTCCTCCAGGAGCTCAGAGAAAGGCGGCCGGCCCAGAGCCTTCTGCACCATCACCACCACCGAAGAAGAACAAAAAGAAGAAGAAGAAGGGATAGAGGGGAAGGGAGGAAGATGTGATTGGTTAACAAAAGGTGTCATGTTCAAAGGAGAGAAAACTTTAAATTGGAAGTTTGTCTAAATTAATCCCATCACAAGTGGTGCTAGTAGAGCTTTCAGCCACATCCTGAAGTCTTTAAGGTGTGTTCAAAGTGAATTTTCCTTTTTTTGTTTTTTGTTTGTTCACCATATCTGTGATTCGTAGTGCTCTGACTAAATAAAAATGGCTGAATGAATAAAAGAGTGAGCTGTTTGGTACCTCATGCCAGCAGCGGTACATGATGGCGTACAGCGACTGCGAGGCTCGATGTGGTCGGTACAGCCGGATCCCCCTGGTGATGTCGTTGACTACCTCCAGGTTGGACCGGTTTTCAAACGGAGTCCGACCCTCCGAGTAGATCTCCCACATCACCACACCTGCACACAGACACTGTTAATCCTAACTGTAGATCACATTGTAGATTGTATATTTGATTTTAGCAGGAAAAAATACCAGCTGTTATTTGTAACTAAAGCACATTTGTCCCTCTTAACCCCCAAACCTGCCAGAACATTTGAAATAAAACAGAAAAGTAAAAGTGATCATCCACAAGGCACCATTCTGTTGGAAAACTTAACCAAAACAAAGCTTAAAAGTTTAATATTTCATTAAAACATGCTTCATTCTAAATGTATTACTTTAAAAATTCACCCATAAAAAAGTATTTGTATTATATTCTGTAAAAGACTAAAAATCCTTTGGTGTAACAGTGAAGATATGAACGACTCATCTGCAAACAAAAGTCACGAGCCAAAAATTTAGGGACATTTTGGCTGAACTGTGTGGAAATTAGTAAAATTGCAACACATTTAGTATGCAGAGTTACTTTATTCCAGCATTGATAATGCTTGTGGGGACTTTTTCTGTTCCTATAAACATGAATAATTAATTTTTCAACATTAATGTGGATGTGCACCATGAATTAGTCAATATTTGTGCAATACTTCTGTCACTGAAATAGGAAATGCTCTTATAAGATGCATTTTTACATTGAATTTTTTGCACGAAGTTACTTTTTTAATGTTGAATACAAGCTTAATTTTTCCCTTTATGGTTATTGGTTATACAGGGTCGTATAATTAAGGTAGAGTTCTGATATCCTGATGCGTCTGATGGAGAACATTCGCCACAAACCATCTGACCTGTGGTTTGATGGCATGTGACTACTCTGGTTTCAGCGGTATAATGACACACAACACAATCGTTAGTCTCCACCTGCCCTGCTTCTTAGATTTTACTCCCTGCAATTTCTACTTATTTTACCAAAATGAAATTAAAGTTGAAGGCTCACTGTTCCCCACATACAGTGTTTGACGTGCTGATATAGCAGGACTTCCAGGGGGCATTAAAAGCACTGAAGGAGCACTGGGAGCAGAGTATTGCTGCACAAGGAAGCTACTTCTGCATGTTTATTGATTTTAATTGTTGCAGTCTCAGTACTTTCTGATCACATCTCATGTTTCTGCTACGGAGTATGTGGAAAGTCAGTTTTTTTCTGTGGTTCCTCACCAAAAGACCAGACGTCAGACTTGCTGCTGTATTTACTGTAGTGGAGAACTTCAGGAGGAGACCATTTCACTGGGAACTTAGCACCATTGGAACTGGTGTACTGGTTGTCTAGAACGTATCTGGAAACAATAACACAGCGTGATACCTCACTTAATATTTTTGGAAATTATTTAGCATACTATGCTGGTAACTCCACATGAAACACAAGACTTTATCCAGCAGCTGGTTAGCTTAACTTAGCACACAGAGCAGAAGCAGTGGCAAACAGCTAGCATGCTGTCTGAGAACAAAATCTACTTAAAAGCACCTTGAAAGCTGACAACTTAACACATTTTAGACGATTATTACATTTATTCACTGTTTGACGGGAAGCCATATGTCTGAACATGTCTTGAGCTAACTGATTCAGAACCAAAAAATTGTCCAAATGACTATTTTATACTTCTATCTAAACAAATTATATGTATCATGTCAATTAAACAGCACTGGAGGGGAGCTCTAACTTTTTCCAGTCCCTTTTTAGTCTTATGCTAAGCTAAGCTAACAAGCTGCTGGCTCTGACTTCTAATGTAGCACATAGCATATCTCCCAAAGCACTAAAGCACAAACAAAATTTTAAAATATCAGCCATACCTGGTCATTCCAAAGTCGCAGACCTTCACCACGTTGTGCTCATTAACCAGACAGTTCCTGGCTGCCTGTAGGGCGGAAAAATATCCAGAAGACAAACATAAAACTGAAGTATTTTGCCCGCTAAGTTTACAACATAGAGCACAATTAGAATATATTCATTAAGGTACCGTACTTATACTGAATTACATATGTTTGAACCGTTGAATTAGAGGTGCAACCGTCACTCCTGTGTTCTAATGCTACATTGTGTTAGCTAATGGTGTTGAAAGGCTAATTGATTATTAGAAAACCCTTGTGCAATTATGTTAAGACATGAATAAAAGTGTGAGTTTTCATGGAAAACATGAAATTGCCTGGGGGACTCCAAACTTTGAATAGTAGTGTATTTCCTGAATTTTCCAAGTTTTTTGTGTTTTTGTGGTGACGGACCAGGTCTCTGTGGATGAAACTATGAGCCTCCAGGTACTCCATCCCCTCACAGACATCCTGGCACATGGACAGAAGCCACGCCTCCCTCAGAGCTCCGCCCTTCTGCCGCAGGAAGTTCAGCAGGCAGCCATTCTCCATGAACTCGGCCACGATCAGCAGGGGGCGCTGCTGCAAACAGACGCCGTACAGCTGCACCAGCTTCGGGTGGCAGAGCCTCCTGAGAAAAAACAGAGTTATAACAAGCTGCTGCTTCTCCTCTCTGGTCCTGATCATCTCCACATCTTCTCCTGTCCTCACATCATGACTTTGGCCTCTTCGATGAAGTCCTCCTCATACATGGCTCCCTCCCTGATGGCCTTGATGGCCACTTTGTGCTGAGCCCTCCACTTGCCAAGCCTCACTTGGCCAAACTGACCGCTGCCCAGCTCCTTCATGAAGGTCAGCTCGCTGGGGTTGATCTCCCACTTCTCTGGAGGAAAGAAGACCAAATGGAGAAGAAACAGAAACATCAGCTTGGTCAGTCGATCCCATCTCCATCCCCATCTTCCTTAAATGCCCTATATTGTGCCCCTTTTTGGCAAATTTATCAAAGTCGCAAAGATGTGTGTTTCAACTTTCAGCTCAAAATCTTGCAAAGATGGTGCGTTTCACTATGATGTACACTGTAAAAAAAATTCCATAAAAAACTGTAACAAACAGACAGCAAGGGTGCCAGAAAAAATACATTGCAATACTGTAACATTCAAAAACTGTAAAAGATAAAATAATGGGAAAAAATCCGCACAACAGTGATACTCAATGATTTAAATTTTGATTTTACTGTCAGATATTGTGAAGATAATTAATCACTAAAACTACTGCACTTTAACAGTAGTTACAGTTTTGGTCTGTTTTTTATTTTTATTTTGTGAACTAAATGCAAATGGGGAAAATAACCATTTCCTATCTTTCAGTCCTTAATATAAATAATCTTTCTTTCAAATGGTGGCAAATATCTGCTGATTTAGCAGATTTTACCCACATTTTTAAACAAAATGTCCACAAAACACTGGTGAAAATCTGGTGGCAAGGGTGCCAGAGTTAATTTGCTAAAAAATCATGGAATACAAAAAAAGTATGGTGATAATATTGGCTGTGACATAATTATATTTTTAGCTGATTTAAATATACTAAAACTGTACACTAAACAAATGTACCATTTTTATTTTTTATTGCACATATATTTTCTTTCAAATAACAGCAAATATTTTAAAAATAAATTTGTTTTAGCTGATCTTAACACATTTTAGAAAAAATAGTGGAACATTGTAACATTCAGAAAGTGTAGAAACTGAAAATAATAGCAAATATCTGTAAAATATTGATATTTTAGCACATTTACATACACTAAATCAGTGTAATTTTACAGTTACAACATATTACTGTACGATTATATTTAAATACAGTAAAAAATGCTATTTTAGAGTCAAAACTTACCATTTACAAAAAATATTTTTTTATGTTAACAGTATTTTTATTTTTTACAGTTAGCATGTCATTTTTTTCCTGATTTTACTAGATGTTGTCCATGATTCAACAAAACGGGAAACATCCGTAAAATAACATTAAAGTACAGTTAAAATTGTTTTATTTTTTATAGTGTTTAGCCTGTTCTACATGGACTGTTTCAGTGTCTGTACAGTTTGTGATGTTTGGTTTGAACAAGCTCAGGACCATTTTCTGTGGGGCTAAAACAGTGACAGTAATTTGGCATTGAAAAAAAAATTATTTAAAAACAAAACCTGATCTGAAAAAGGAAACACTGTAATTAAAATATTTGTATTAAAACAAGTTGTATTAGCATGAACAAAATATTTAAAACAAAAAAGTTTACAGCCAATTACACAGCCTGCAGTTCAGTAGAAAAATTCCAGATTTTTTGTCACGGAGAAAGTTTTTAAAGAAAAGAATTGCGTAATTGAGAAATGTCCAATAAAATGATTTCAATAAAATATCACAATTTTGTTCTTAGATATGGATCAGTTTCAGACAAACAGTGATGAGCAGTTCAAGGACAGTTGGAAATCCATTGTCTAGATCTGATAAATCTTGTAATTGTAAAAGAAAACCTTCAGAGATCAGTGGAGCATTTTAATGTTTTTCTACCTGAGCTGAATCCTGCTGTGGCCGGGACACACCTTCCCATTGGTCCCACTGCATATCGGAGCCTCGTCACCAAACCTACAAACACAACGAATGAAGCATCATATGCAGAACCGCTGTCGACGTGTGCAGAGAATCTGTGCGTTTGTTTACCTGCTGCGTTGTGTTCATGGTAGTGTATAACGTCGGGGATGGAGCTGAAGATGTGTTTTTCAGCCAAGAAGTACTGTCCGGTGTCAGTGATTTTAATCTGGTAATGTCTAATATCTCCATTAGCACTGAAAACCAAAACAAACAGACAAGTTAGTCAGCTTACAGGTTCACACTTCAGTATAAAATACTCTTATTTTGTTGCAACTTATTTACATTTTTGGAATTTTTATTTCAGCTTTATCTCAAAACTCAGACTCTAATTTGGTTCAACGAGGTTCTAATTTTGAGTCAATCAGCATTCTGGCTTTGTTTGTCAAAAGAGCGGTTATAAAAATGTCATGAAATGGGATTTTTATGAGAAAAATCACAATTTCTTTCAGTGTGAATCACCTTAATGTTTTGGTGTAAACTGAGACGGTATAAACTCCCTTTTGGCTGGACTCTCGCACCACGAAACCACCTTCTTTGTCCTATGAAAAACAACACAAAATAATAACTATTTCCTTGAATAATTGAAAATATTACCATTAATCTTTATTTGTAAAGCACCTTTTATAAGGGAAATGCAGCTCAGTGTGCTTCACAATGACTTAATGCACATAAAAAGAAGCAAGTACTGATCATAAAAACAAGAGTAAAATGCCAAAATTATTAAATCTAATGAAAGACACAATAAAAACACTTTATAATAATAATAATAATAATAATAATAATAATAATAATAATAATAATAATAATAATAATAATAATAATAATAATATAATAATAATAATAATAATAATAATAATAATAATAATAATAATAATAATAATATTGGTGTAAATGTGAAAATCACAAGTTTTAAACTAATAAATTAGAAATAAATATTCAGTTTACAGTTAAGAAGAAAAGCAATGAATCATCACATTTAATAAGCTGAAACAAAGGGACAAACAAATATCTGAATAGTCAAATGATTTCACCTCGACTTCAAATACAGATCATTGCATTTTTAGAACAATTTCTACTTGACGAACTCTGATTTGCTTGAAACTTTATCATATGAAATGTAAATATTTAGCAAGATATTATTTTAAAAACTGAGCATTGACTAATTTTCAACAGGCTTTTTCTCACATTGAAATTTGAGGCTGTTTGGACAATAATATCTCAGGAACTATTAAAGATAAAAACATGAATTTTTCACAGTAATTTCTCATCATGCAATTGATTCACAATCTGTAATAGTCTGTAATATTGGACAAATATAGCAAATAATTTTTGAGAACGGGTGAGTTGAAATAAAAAAAAAAGATCTTGCCATGAAAAGTCTCACCTTCTAGCTCACATTACAAGAATAGTGGTAATGCAGAGGAAAAACAGTGACATGATTATCAAATGGTTAACATCTAGTCCAATCCAATCTAGTATTACAGATTCTGAATCAATGGTGAAATAGTCCCTGAGATATTGTTGTTCAAACCGCCTTAAATTTTCAACGTAAGAAAAAGCCTGCTGGAAGTAGGTCGACTGGCAATTTCTAAAATAATACTAAGTCGGAAAGCATTTGATATATTTAGCTAAAATTTCACAGATACCATTTTAAATCTCCCTAATTTATGATGGAAAAGTTTCAAACAAATTCAAGAAGGTCAAGCAGAAGGAACCTGATGTTTGTTTCCCATATAAACATATGAAAACGTGGATGTTGTGGGTGAATACCTCTTGTCTCAGCAGCTGCTCTGCTTCTGTCCTGGTGATGTTCTTGCAGTACCACCTGGACAAAAACAAGCACTTTGATCATTAAAAATATCAGATGTCATAAATCAAATGTCACTAAATTGAAGAATAACTCACGAGTTTGCCTCGATTCTGTTTTTCTCTGTCACATAGTTGCTGGGGATGAAGCCTTTATTCCTGATAAAACAACAATCTGACACTTTAGGACATTTTCAGCAGACATTATTTTTTACTGAGCAGTAAATAATTTCCTAATAATTTCCTTTTTATTGCCACATTGTTGGAATCAGTTGAACAGAAAGACAAACCAAAATGTTAAATTTGGTTTATTAATAATGTCAGCATACGTGCTTTTCTACTCTAAAATTTAAGATACTATTTCCAGAGTTTGTCTATTAGCCTTTATATCATAAAGAGAGCATAAAAATGGAGACACAAACACTGAATTTCATCTACTTATTTCATCTACTTATGTCTAAATTATTGTTGTAATGATTTTCCTGGTTTTAATTACCCGTGATTGTCCTGCGCTCGCCACCACAGCTGGTCCTGTTTGTGGAGGATGATGTACTCCTCCCCCTGAAAACACAACAGGCCGCATCAACACAACGCCACAACATAACACAACTCTGCTGTGTGTGTTTGTTTGTGTACCTGTCTGAGCGTGAGGTCTGTGTCCTCCTTGGCGGTGAAGTCGTACATTGCGACGACGCTCAGCAGCCCTTCGCCTTCGCTGTCTTCGCCCTCTGGAGGTGGCAGCGGCAGTTTCCTCCTCGACCTTTCGACCTGAGACACACAAAAAAGTCAACCTCAAAACCTGCTGAAAGTTATCTTATAAAACAGGAACAAAAATGCACCATTTATGAGGCACAAACTGTAAAAACAGAAAGAATTGCCAGGTTTTCTGCTTTCCGATGTCCTTGAACCAATCATGTCATCAAAATTAGTTTATTCGACATTTCTCATGTAAAAAATTGCCACAAATCAACCATTTGCAGGAACCATATTCTGTATAAACCAAAAATTTTTTAGAGTTTTTAGCTGAACTGCAGGCTGTGTTCATACAAAGCAGACAAGTATGGACGCGAAATTAAAAAAGTAACAAAAAGTAATAGAGCCACCGTGTTTTTTTTTTCCAGTGTTGGTAACAGTTGTAAAATAAATAATCAGACAAATTCATTTTTCATCAATGAGAGGGTTAATTCATAGAAATAAATAAGGACAGACTGAAACACACTCTGTCCTACCCGGTGGGCGTGTCCTGGATGTCTTCGGCCTCGGAAACAAAGTGAGGTGCTGCCTTCCAGCTCCACACGGGTGCTGATCTCCCTGAAAACAATCAGTCAGTCAATCAATTTGTTGATCTGTGTCCAATGAGAACCTCTAATATACTTTACCAAACTGCTTTGCCAGTTTAAATATTCCATGAGGTACGATTGTTTCCCAGAATTAACCATCAATAATTTAGTTTAGCAGGTAGTAGCATTCAGGTCTGACAAGTGAAGCCTTACACCTGCATTCTTTGTAACAACCAGCAGGGGGCGACGCGTCAGAGGTTCAATTTCAATAATTTCACTTGATTGATTACCTCAGTAAACATTTTGTTATTAAGTTTATATATATATATATATATATATATATATATATATATATATATATTTAGTCATATCCACCATTTGCTGGTGTGTGATAGTAATATTTCAGTTGCTTTTTATTAGATATATACAGGACACGGTGGAGATTATAAATATAAAATTGACCAGATCCAAGGTGTCGACTTCACTGAGCCTGACCTGGTTTTATTGAACTGCTTTTAAATGCAGAATTAATTTTAAAATAGACACAGAGCACAAAATACAAGCCAAACACACAAAAAAAACCACTACAAATGCTCTGTTAAACTGCCTCTTTTTAATCTCTTAAATAATATAAATTCTGCTTTAATAATATACACGTAAGAAATGAAAAATCTCCTAATGTTTTTAAAGTTGGACCCACAGACTGTACCTGGTTTGAACAGCACAGCAGCAACAGCAGAAGACTGAGTGGACGGAGTGATCTGGAGGAAAAGAAAAGAATCGAGCTAGTAAAAGTCACTGAAACAACAATTTGTCCTCACAGACACCAGGGGCGCTGCAGAGGATAGTTAAACTAGTCAACAGTATGTGAAATAACTAGCAGCACTGTGGTGGAAACTGTAGGGACACTTTTACAAAACCAAATAATTAGTTTTGTTTTTGTTTTCTTTTGTTTGCTCCTGTTACACTTTTCCTCACTGTGGTTCATTGTTAAATGCAACATAAAGTCCTGCATCTCTATGGAAACAGAACAACCATGAAGATGGAGAGAGAATTCAGAAATGTCTTCTGTGCATTACGACACAATTAGAATGACAGACATCATAAAAAGGAAAAAAAAAGCTGAATTTCTTTGAATACTTGTTTTGCAAAAAATCTACACTCATTCAAAAGTCTGGAGTCACTTAGAAATGTCCTTATTTTTGAAAGAAAAGCAGTATTTGTCTATGAAGATGACATTAAATTAATCATAAATCCAGTCTAGACATTGTTAATGTGGTAAATGACTATTCTAGCTGGAAACAGCTGATTTTTAATGGAATATCTCCATAGAGGTTCAGAGAAACATTTCCAGCAACCATCACTCCTGTGTTCTAATGCTACATTGTGTTAGCTAATGGTGTTGAAAGACTAACTGATGAATAAAAGTGTGAGTTTTCATGTAAAGCATGAAACTGCCTGGGTGACCCTAGATGTTTGAATGGTAGTGTAGATGTTCAGTGTTTTCTCAAAGTGCCTGCACAAGTTAGAAAAAGCAGGAAAACACACATGAAAAACACAATTTTAGAAGCATAGACGGGATTTAAAAATAAAACTAATACTAAACAAAATACTAAAATTTTATGGAGACATGCTAAACAAGGGCAATTTGTCAAGGCCTGTTTACTTTAAATAACCTCTGCAAACTGACATTTTTCACAGTGCAGCTCTGTAAATCAAGATATTTCACCATGCTGAATGTATCTTTCAACAACTCGATATGAGGTTTAACCCTCGTAATCCCAAAACCCACTGTATTTGTCAGATTTTCAACTTTCCAATGGGTGTGTGTGACACATAGTTCCATCAGCAAAAACAACCAAATGTGATCTTTCACCAAATTCCCTTTATTCTCCATGCCTCAATAAGAAAATATGCTAAATATATATATAAAATAAACTGTTTGCACCAGATTCTACAAAACCTAAAAATTCTGTGCTGTTCAGCACAAGTGAAAAACTATGACTGACTCAGCAGTGACCACCAGTCACAAGGCAAAAATCCAGAGAGTTTTCAGATTGTGTTTTCACAGAGCAAAGAGGAGATGACAATAAAATCAAACATAGTGGAATGATAAAATAAATGCAGCATGGCTCAAAATCAGTAAACAGACGAGCAAGTTTTTGGAGGATTCATTCAGCATGGTGAAACATCTTTCTACAGCTGATGTACAAAGCAGAGAGAAAAAGTTTGTAGAGGCTGTAAAGATAGAAATAGTTCAGACATGAGACACAAACAAGACAAAAAAGAGGCACAAAATGACCCAAATGAGAAAAAATAACAAGAGAAAGAGAAAAAGTGACACAAAACAGCAAAAAACAAGACAAAATGACACAAAGAAAATATAAAAATGAAAACTAGACCCCAAATCTCAAAAACAAGACACAGAACATCATAAAACAAGACAAAACGACAAGAGGGACAGAGAGGAAAATCATGTACAGGGCTACTCTTGAAAACATTCTTCTTCCATCAGCTGGAAAACTCTTTCCTGCCTCCAATGACTGGATTTTCCAACAAGACAATGTCCCTGGCCACACGGCAAAGTCAGTTAAAGCCTGGAGGAGAACCAGAACATTGGAACCATGCCTTGGCCTGCTCAATCACCAGATCTAAATCAAATTGAAAACTTGTGGAAAATCGCAAAATGTAGAACCACAAAAACAAAACAAATTTGTTTGAATTAGTGCAACAGGAATGGGCTGCTGTGACAGCAGAACAATGTCAGAAGCTGGTGGAGAGACGCATGACTGCAGTCATCAGAAACAATGGCTATGCAATCAAGTACCAACTCCTGTGTGCATCATGTGACTAAAACAGACAGAAAAGAAAACATGGAATGCCTAAAAGCTGTTTTTGGCAGGAAAATGCCATAGCTGTTGATGGAAAAACTTAAGTGATTTTGGTTATTATCAAGAAAACCATGGAAAATGTCTAGATATCAACTCTTAAATTAAACTCTTATGAGCTATTTTTGTTGTTATCATTATATTTGTCTAAACCAATGCACCTTTAGTTGTACCAGGAATTAAAATGAACAAGAAATTGAAGAAAACAAGAGTGGTCTAATAATTTTTTCCATGACTATGTGTAGCTAACTTAGAGGAGGAGGAGTGCGAGCGATGCTTGAGTCCGACTGACTGGAGACTGGAGCGGAGTCCACATGTACTGCTTTATCAGGGAGGAGGAGATATTAGTGGTAAAAAAAACAAAATAAAACATAAAATGGCAGCAGCATTTAGATGCACTTTTCTGGGGACGACACGCAAGGCAGAGCACAAAGCAATATTTGTCAGAAAAAACATCTCTTTCAAGTCCGGGAAACAAACAGTTTGTGTAAGTTTGAATTATTCTGGTCCATGTCGTATCTTATAACTGCTACCAGTGATTGTTTCCTTGATAAAGACAAATTACTCTTGGTTGACTTCTAAACAACAAACGAATATAACAACGAGTCAGTCTTTTGAACGGCTCTTTGAAAGGAGCATCTCCTCAAGATCCGTCTCCCTTCAAAGAGCCATAAATCTCATCTCTAATCTGTAGCATGTAGAGCCATTTGTAAAGACGTTTGTCGAGATGTTTCTTTTACAGCATTGGAAACATCTGGAAGAATGTTGCACATGAAACTCAACTTTTATTTGTTTCTATGCTCTTTGTTTTTGTGGCCTTTTAACTGTGTCATACGGCACAGAAGACATTTCTGAGTTCTGTCTACTTCTTGTCATGGTCGTGCTGTTTCCATAGAGGTGCAGGACTTTATATTACAGTGAAAGAAGCTAAAAACAGCCAGAAAACGTCTCATGCATAATGACAAACGTGTTAATTACTGCACTTCGGTGTTATTTTAACCTGCTTCTTTTCTCTTTAACTATCTCACCATCTCACCATCTCCTCTGCACATCTGTGGTTTAGAGAAGGAGGACTTTGTCCGCAAGTCTAGTTTCCGTTTCGGCAGAATTAAGACACTCTTTGTGTCCGTGTGTGTGTGTGTGTGTTTCTGTGGGCAGGTTTGTGGGTCATTTTCTCAGCGTTTGCACACAAGTTTCTTCCTGTGTGAGTTTGACAAAGACACACATCTGTCATGCGATTTAAAGCTGAGCGTCACAGTAGAAGCAGGCCTCATAGAGATGGTATCAGTTAAAATATCCCAGCATGCCTTGCGAGCGTGATCCCTGCAGCACAAGTTCAGAGTCGATGCCATAAGGAGCCATGAACTCTTCTGGTGGTTTGTGGTGAACCAACATCCCATTAACACATTTTCTCGAATGTTTCTGTTCGCCAGCCTCCACAGGCAGACCGACAACTTCACGTTTTTGACAAATTAGGTAAGGTTTAATGAAACCGACTTCTGATATTCAACAAATTAACACAAAATTTAATCTGAGCTTTACTTTTGACTGGTGCAAACAAACAGAATAACTCATGTATTATACTAAAGTGTACACTTGATAAAGTAATTCAGGGAAGCTGTTGCCACCATTTAATTGAAAGTAGAGAAAAAAATCTGATTTAAGTAACAAACACTGTTTTAAAGACTTGTGTTGACATAATTCTGTTATTTTGATTTAATATTGTGAGTAGATTAAATTAAAATATCTGCATTTATTTATTTAAAATATAATTGAAGTTGGAAAAAAATTAATTAAATTGGCTTGATAACCTTTTTTTCTCAACCTTGAGTTCAGAATTCCTTATAAACTTTATGCTACCAGTGATTAGGTTATTGATCAATTAAAGTACCATTGACTGTAGAGGAAGGACTAATTCCCCAAACTCAAAATAGTTCGTTGATTGAACATAATTTTGATAAAAGCTGTTATAACTGTTTTTAGAGTGTAGTTTTGGATGCTTTGCATTATCTCACAACTATTGTTTCTTCTTATTTGGATTGTTTTTTATGCATGTATATATTTTTTCAACCAAAAAAAAACCCTTCTATGCTTAAAAAAATTCTATTGTGAGTTCAGTTTACATCCAAACCAACTCTCGAAACTTTTTAATGATCCTTTCAATCCATTTCCAGTTCAGCTTCTTTATAACTCTATTGTCTAATTTATTCTGTCTTCTTTACCTCATAAACTACTTTTCTCTTTCCCGTCTGTTTGGTTCACGTTGCATCATGCACATATTTGGTCTTGCAGGATTCATGGACTCGCCATCGTCGTAAAACAGCAACATTTTTCATTTATTTCTTTGTATGTTGTGCAAAAGCAGCCTAAACACAAATGGACCCTGAAGCATTTCAATGGTAAAAGTTACACAAATGTCTGATTCTATAAATGATCTAAACCATTAAATATGTCTTTTTATTTTAGGTGAAAGAAAATCTTTAATTTTTATGAATACAAAGGTAAAATGCTGTGTTTCTGTATAAGTGCCAGGTTTCCTGACGAGAACCAGAAGCTAAAGATGTTTAAATAATTCCATATAAAATCAATCTGAACCTCCAGTCTGACCTCCTCAGAATCAGCTGATTCTTTATCTATGGTAACTTTAGTATATTTACTGGAGCCATGAAAAGTTTTACCTTCATTCTACAAATATTTTTAGAGTTACAGGCCCTTGAAATACATGCTTTTTAAATGATGTTTTACATCAATTTTAAGCCTCATAACCTCATCAGCACAACAAACAGAAGCATGAAATTTTCAGGGCTACAAAATACATTTGCGTTCTGAAAAAAAACTGCAGCCAAATTAGTTTAACATCCAATGCAGATCCACCATCCACCATTCACAATCTAAAGATTAAATCAGTTTTTTGTTCATTTACTCTTGAACCACCTTTGAGGATTAGTATTATGGGATGTATCATAGTTTGGACAGTAAAACTGCAGCAGTTAAATGTCTGTGACATAGAGTCATAGAAACAAGAGAGAAATTCTGCTTTATTATTTATTAGCTGCATATCAGTGGATTTCCAGCTGATCTAGTTTGCGTATCTGGCTGATGGAAAATTTCAGTGAAGTTAAATTCATCTACTCTCTAAAGTGTATTTTTTTTTCTTGCATTATCAAATCTTTATCTTGTTTTTTTATCTCACAGTTTAGAATCTCAATATTTATGTCATCTTTTAGATCTTCTATGTGGGGTTTACAGGGTTAAAGTCTGGACTATTGGACTTGTATCTCTTTTTTTTAATCAATTTAAGTTAGAATCTATGAATTTCTGTGGCTCACTTATAGATTAATTGAATAACCATCTGATGATGGACAATAAAATACAAGTACAGATTTACATTGGGGGCTTTGGGGAATGTAAACAGGAAGTGTACTGTATGTACAATCGTTCTTAATCTGTATTTTTTGCACATTTTGTCAAATTAACTGGCACCTTATTTATTGCGTCAAATGTTTTTTTTTTTTTTTTTTTTTTTTAAAAAAACATTTTGCTGAACTGTTTTTGTAATAAAAGCTTCAAAACAAGCCGCCACGTTGATTGGTTTGAAATCCAGGAGCAGAGAACCTCTGAGTGAAGCGCCGTCCAATCAGGTGCAGCAAATGTTAGTGAGATTGAAGGGGGGCGGAGCCTGTGCTGATTCCAGTTCAATCCTACCCATATTCAACATAGATGGAAGCAACTGGAGTGCAGGTGGAACTAGTGTTTCTCAGGAGGCCTGTATGGAAGCCAGTGGGCGAATGTTGGAGGGTGAAGAGGATCCATGATTAAGGGATTTGATTGGCTGTTTTTAGCCGGGGAAAAAGCGTGCTTTGGCTTTAGTAGCAGTTTGCATCTGATGTGTATTTCAGTGAATATTTCAAAGTATTTTCTTGTTTCTATTGATCAAGAGCCAGTCGGATTTTTCCTTGTGCGCCACCATCAGGTCAAAATCACTTGTCAAACTCTTTGAATTGTGATCAAATACCTGAGAAACTGATGCTATATTTTCTTCAGCCTCAGCTGCTGTTAGCATGCTAGCTCCACTAAGATGGTGAACATCAACCACTATTATATTAGCAGTATCACTATGAGTGCTGCTGTACTTTTTCGTATTTGAAAAGCACCTTTAGACTCCATCTGGGTGACTGAACCGTTGTGCCAGCGACAGAAACAGAACTGAAACTTCACATTAGCTGCTTTTCTGAAATCAACAGATTGGAGGTGTTACTTTGCACACAGGTGTTTCTGTCTTACTTACATCTGCGCAGTAGCAGCACGAACGCTGCTTCAGAAGTGAAGAAACAGCCACAGCTGATTGTTTATGTTTTCTCACATAATTGAAAAGCAAAATCATCACTTTTGAATCCGTCATGGATCTAATTTACCTTATTTTGTAGGATTTTAGCTGGAAAAGGTTGAGGAAAAACAAAAGCAATGAGGAGATGTTTATACTTCTGAAGTTACGTTGAGAAAGAAGCAAAGGGAATATCGGCTGCCGTGTTCGTCTGTTTGTCTCACTCCATACACCGATGCTTTGCACGTTATTCTCGATGATGTTCGGCACAAAGTTTTGGTTCTGGAGATATTTTTTCGATGCTGTTTTTCTCCGACAGAAATGTAATGAAGTGTTCCATCTGTAGATGTATGTGCACAGCCACTTACTTGAGTGAATCATGATTGTCTCTTCTCCTCTGTTTCCCTCTTCCTCCTCCTCTTCTATCTCGTCCTCAGCTCCAGCTTTTTGAGGTCAGCGTTGATTTCTGTACATTCGGTCACATCGACGGTGCCGATATGATGCCACAGGTGGGAAACCTTGAAAGAGCTGAGTGACGAGGATGTAGAGAGAAAGAAAGAGAGAGAGAGAGAAGGCAGGTGGGTGGAGGAAGCAGAGTGGGCGAAAAAGACAAAAGAAAGAAGATGTGGGGCAAAAAATAAAGAATAAGAAGTTTTATTATATGTTTAACAGTGCTGTTGTCTTTCTAGGCCACATCAATTTTAAACATCTGATTTTAAGTTAAGTCATTTATATGTTCAGTGTTGACAGAGAGGGAGAGATAAAGACAAAGAAATCAAGAGGAAGTGAAAGAATGACGTCAACGAAACCACAAAGCATCCGTCGATGAGAATAACTCCAGGAAGGACACACAGAGTAAAACTCACAATGCAAAAATAAAGTTGCGTTTTAAACTCTGCTAAGTTTCAGAGCCTCAGAGTTGATCCAAAATCTGATTGTGTGACTCAACCGAGGCTTTTTTTATTACTAGTTATTAGAGCTCAACAGTGAAACAATTTCAAATCAAAATTTGAAACAATGCAAACAGCAAATCACAAAGGCTTCTGCTGATGGTTTCTTATGTTCTGTTAAGTTGCAGATCTGTTACACTGTGAATATTAAACTAAACCTTGACTTTAAAAACATATTTCGGATTCAAACAGCTTCCTACAAACTTTATAACTTGCAAAGATATATTTATTGGCCGACATTTCGGTGTTAGATCTTCATTGGGCAAAAAGTTGGGTACAAAGTGAAGGGTCCATGTTCAACAGGGAGTGGCTCTGATTCTGCCACCAATAAACAAACTTCACATACTATATGGAGGTGTGAAATACAATAAAACTATTTTCAAAACCATATAAAACATGACAATTACAAAACATCACAAATCTAATCAGAATATATGTCAGAAAGGTCGCAATTACACTTTTTTTTCCAAATTAATCATTTAAATTTATAATGCCGTGAACAAAACTCTGAGCTAAATTTATCTTGTGATTGTATTTTTTTAATTTATTAAAAAATTATAATTTATTAAGTTGTTAAAAAAATACTAAAGGCATTTGCAAGCTAGACATGATGGTCACTGGGTCAGATTTGATGATTAGAACATCCCAACTTCTTGCAGTGACTTTGACCGAGACACATGACAAACTATGATATCTGACTGATGTCATGATGGAGGAGGAGCCAGAGACTAATCTTGAAACAAGAATGTGAATGATACAGACTGTTTTTAGTGGTTTAGTTTTGAGTGGTTTGTCCTTTGGTCTGTCTTTCATTTTTCCAGCAGAAAATCACTATTACTCAATGTCATGATTAGGGTATTTCTAATTAATTGCATTTGACTATTTGCTACTAATATTTAATTAAAAATACATTTCAAATATGGCAGAAGACAAACATGCATGTCAAAAAATGTACTGCAGACTAGCTGAAGTACCTGGTTGTACCACCAGGTGGAGCCTCTTAATATTTGCTGTGATGGATTTACAGGTGTGTTTGCTGACCGCCCATAAGGGTTCATTCCAGTGGTGTTTAACTGGAACTGTGATAACTGTGTTGATGAACTAAGTTGTAAAAAGGCGGCTGTCTGGTTTAGCTAGTTACCTGAGGCTAATGCTAAGCTAGGATGCTAACACAGTTCAGGAGCTGAGTGTCTTTCAGCTTGCCTTTGGGGCATGAGTTGAAATACCAGATGTCTTTTAACAATTAATAACTTATTTACAGGTCATAAAAGCTGCTAAGAGGACAGTCTTGCAATTTATGCCAAATATTTTACTTATTTAGTGATGTTTTCATACTCTTGATCCTGCCAACATAGCACAAATGCTGCACTGATGTTTGAATTCTGTCCGAAAACCTCTTAAAGCATCTAAAAATGTTAAACATTATCACTATGCACTTTCTGGCATCTTAATAAGCCTCCTTGATAGTTCTTTAACTTTCAATCCAACATTTAAACATTTTATTGGCTGCAAAAATTAAAAAATCTGCTTCTTGAGAAACAATTTGTAAAGAGGAACTTTGTAAAAACTGTCCTGAGTTTCTTTCTTGCATGAAGAGTGTGATGTTTTGTAAATACATACCAAATACCCATTATAGAGGTTGAGAGCATTACTAGACACAATGAATAAGCTGAGAACTTTTTCAAAACAACCCTGTGTCTCAGCTGCCAATTATTTACTACTACTACTGTTTCTAATAATAGTGATGGTGATAAATGTCTATTATTATGAACACACAGGAAGTTTGAAGTCTCTGCGAGCTAATTTTCCAAGAAAAGAACTGAAACCAGTTGCCGTGACTGTAGTAATATGAAGTGTCAGAGAGCAGATGTATATAAAGTACAGCTGGTCTGAAACAGGTGAGAGCACAGGAAGATATTTAGCCACAATCCTGCACTGTAACTTTCACCAGCTGTTGATTAAACCTAGAAAGTTTCATATAACCTCAGTGTGGTGGCTTATTAATGTTTTCATTTCCTTGGCCTCAAACGACTCTCCAAAAAAAACTTGGTCTAGTCTAGATATGCTAGTGACTAGCTCAGAAATGCTAATGACTAGCCTAAAGATGCCAGTGCAAAGTTTAATATTGCTAGTTACTTGTCTAGGGATGCTAGTAAAGTTGCCTTCTGGAACAGATGAATTATATGTGATACATATGTGACTAGCCTTGAGTTGCTGGTAACAAATTGGAGTATGTTCATGACAAGTCTAAAGTTGATAGTATTAAGTTTAGGAATGCTAGTGGCTGACCTTGGGATGGTGGTAGGGTTGCTTGCTTGAACAGCTGAATTACATCCACTGAGATGCAAATTGACAGTCTAGATATGCTTGTGACTAGCCTAGACATGCTAGTTGTAAGTATTTTGTTGTTTATAACAACTAAATTTCATTTGTCCTAATAACATCAACTTCCTCTGAACCCAAACCTAATCTCACTTCAAAACAAATATCAAACATAGAAGTCTAGGAAGGAGTGAGTAGCGTTGAATTCATAGACTGCATATACAGTCTATGGTAGAATTGCAAGTCAACAGCCTAGGCATGCTAGTGGCTAGTTTAGGAATGCTAGTGACTAGTCTTGTGATACCTGTGACTAGTTTAGGGAGGTTAGCAAGTTGCTTGGGAGGCTGTTAATGGTTTTAGGAATGCTAGTTTTTATAGCCTTGGGACACTAGTAAGTGGTCGAGTGATGCTCGTGACTAGCGAGCCTCTTAATATTTACTGTGATGGAGTTACAGGTGTGTTTGCTGACCGCTCGTAAGGGTTCATTAAAGAAGCGCACCTCCCTGGTGTCTAACTGGAACTGTGATAGTTGTGTTAAAGACCTAAGTTGTAAAAAGGCTGCTGTCTGGTTTAGCTCGTTACCTGAGGCTAATGCTAAGCTAGGATGCTAACAGTTCGGGATCTGAGTGTCTTTCAGTCCTTACACTTGCCTTTAAAGCATGAGCTCAAATGATGCTAGTAGGCTAACTAATTTAGCCTAAAGATGATAGTGCTATATTTAGGAATGCGAGTTGCTTGCCTATGGATGCTAATAGGGATACTTTCTGGAACAGGTGAATTACCTGCTTTGGGATGCAAGCATAGACTGTATACAGTCTATCGATGCAAGGTGCTTGTCTAGATATGATACTAACTAGCTTCAGGATGCTAGTACTTTATTTTGGTGTGCTAGTGACTAGCATGGGGATGCTACTGATACCTTTAAGAATGCTAGTTGTTGGGCTAGAGATGCTAGTAGGTATGCTTTCTGGAACAGGTGAATTACCTGCCTTCATGTTGCTAATCTGGATATGCTAGTAACTAGCGTTGTGACGCTAGTGATAGGTATTTTTCAGGAATTTTCATTTGGCCTGCAAATTTATTTATTTTTTTACATACAACATCCTCTCACTGCTAAACTGGATACATTTTACACAACATGTACACTTATCCTCCTAGGACATGGTGTTCACATATGTGGACAGCCTTTTTTTTCAAAAAGAGCGTATTGTTAATAATAATAATAATAATAATAATAATAATAATAATAATAATAATAATAATAATAATAATAATAATAATAATATAAACTTAATATTAATATAATAAATATAGTAAACATAATAATCAGATAATAGATACTATCCAATTATTATACTTATTGATTACTCCTTATCCCAAATAACTGGAAGAAATCTAAAATGCAAGCCCAACCAAAACTCGGGTCTTAACCCTCGTGTCGTCCTGCAGGTCAAAATTGACCCGTTTTAAAGTTAAAGAAAATGTGGGGAAATAAACAATATTTTCACAGTGAAACTTATGATGTCCACGTTTTCAACTTTTTTTTTGTTAAAAATGTTTAACAACATTCACCCAAAAAATCAACCAAAATCCAGCGAAATTCGCTGGATTTTGGTTGATTTTTTGGGTGAATGTTCTTAAAAAAAATATTAGAAGTTTTACTGATATATATGTAATGACTTTAGATATTTCTAGGATTTTTTGGAAGATTTTTACTCATTTTTGATAATATTTTCTTGCCAAATTTAGGGGATTTTTTTTTTTTTTGAAATAAAATTTTTAAGGGAAACTTTTCAGGAATTATTGGAATTTTCTTCCTGACGGTTTTGCAAATTTTCAGAAATTTGGGAATTTTTTTTGCAGAATTTTTGGATTTTTTTTCAGACAAGGAAACAATATTTTTTGGTGCCTGTAAATGAGGTCAACAGGAGGGTTAAAAGGTTAAATCACTGCTGTCTCTTTAAAACGTCTCGACTTTCCACGGACTCCAAAAACGTTCCCAGGTTCCAGACACCCTGCAACCTGCACATGCAGCTGCTCCAAGCTGCAGTAGATCTGAGTATTTTCCACTCTGCTGTCAGACTCATTTGAATACACAAATGATCTTACAGCCAGCTGATGTCTTTTGCTTTGACACGCACACCAGACGAGGAAGTTTGAGAGTCCGTGTAGTGTGTTGGCTGAGTGTGTCCGCCTCCTTGTCTTCATTTCCTGAATCCTGCTCCTCTGATTCACAGCGACAACATGGGAGCCTGAAGGCGCAGCGGCACAGGACCGAGACGAAACTTGAAAATGAAGCTCCGAGGTAAGAGCGACTCCGCATTTCTTCTTTTACTGTCGCTATTTGTGAATTAACTGCTGCTGCTGCGGCTGTCAGTGAACTAAACCGCGGAGCAACAAGTCTGACTCCACAGCTGCAGCTTCACTGCCACTTTAAAAGATAAAATATGAAATAAAAACACAGAAAACTCACTAGTTGTAAAAGTAATTACAAGAATGTATCTTATAGCAAAATAACCATAAAAAGAAAAGGCAATAAATTCGTTAAAGTATCAGGAGACACTATATAATTCTCTTATAGCCTCTGCGTTATTATTATTATTATTATTATTATTATTATTATTATATACTGTTTTATAGGTGTAATGCAGGAATGTTTGATGTATAATATGACCATGCCTGAACCTAAACTAAACCACTTGAGGGCAGGTGTACACACTACCTGCTTTTCTCCCACCATGTGTTGCATTCAACTGCTGTGGGAAACATGGACACCACGTTCAAGTGTCAATAAATCATTGTTTATCAGTGTCTTTTTTTAAAAACATGTTACATGTAAATTGCAGCCATCCAGACAAGAACACTGTGTTGTATCAATGAATTTAAGAAAAGAGAATATAGAATTAGTTTACTCTGCTAATATTTAACAACTAACTGCACCATATGAGTTGCTTGTCTAGATATGCTAGTGACTAGCCTAGAAATATTATTGACTAGCCTTAGCATGTGAGCAAGCTAAAAAGTTTAGGAATGCTACTTGCGAACCCAGAGATGCTTGTGATTTGCCTAGAAATGCTACTGACTAGCCTGGCAATGCTAGTAGGGTTGCTTGAACAGGTGTATTAATTGGGTTGCAAACTGCTAGTCTAGATATAACAGTGACTAGCCTAGCGATTCTAGTTACTAATTTAGGTATCTCAGTGACTATCCTAGAAATGCTAGTGTTACGCTTACAATGCTACTAGCCTAACCTAAAACTGCTAATAACTAGCCTAGAAATGCTAGTGACTATCCTGGGAATGCTAGTGACTAGCATAGGATTGCTAGTTTGGAGCCAAGGGATGCTAATGACTAGCTGAGAAATGCAGATGTTGAGCCTTTGGATGACAGTGAAGCTAGTAGACTAACTGCTAGGTATGTTAACTAACTAGCATACCTAACTGGTTTAGGTATGGTACTGACTGATGCTACGGATATTTGTAGGAATGGTAGTTGCTAGGTTATGGATGCTGGTAGAGGTGCTTACTTGAACAGGTGAATTTTATGTCTTGGAATGCAAATTGATAGTCTAAATATACTAGTGACTAATTTAGGAATGCTAGTAACTAGTATATGGATGGTAGTGATCAGTATACAAATGCTGCTGACTAGCCTGAAACTGCTAATGTTGCTAGTAGGCTAACTAATTGAGGTATGCTAGGGGCAAGCCTAAAGATGATAGCGCTAAGTTTAGGAATGCCAGGCGCTAGCCTAGGGATGCTAGTAGGGATGCTGTCTGAATTACCTGCCTTTGGATGCAAGTTGCAAGTCTAGACACACTAGTGTTTAGCCTTTCGATGTTAATGATTGGCAAAATAAGTGACATATTCAGTGAGCAGTGAAGTGAATTACAGGTTCTAAAAAATATTGTTTTGTTATCGATATTAGACATCAAAATCTGGATTCTAGTGCTGAGGCTCTTGTTTATATTTACTGATTTGTCGAGCTGACTAATACATAATGAGTGTTAAATCTCATGAAATAATACATTTGTGGTCTGCTTGTATTAGTTATTGTGTTCAGTTTGCCTTCTTGCTAACCATTTATTTCATTTTTTCTCAAGTTTGTTGTTTGCAAGCTGATAATCAACAAGAAAACAAGCAAAATCACTCAGCGAAGAGACTGTAGCCAACTGAATAAATATACAATAAATGTAAAACTTGATTAACTATTGCAGCACCAAGTAAAACAAAATGTGCAATCAAAGAGAAGTAAGTGAATCAAAAGTGAAAGCTGGTCAGGGGGAGTTCTCAGGTACATTTCTTTGGAATATGAGAGGATGTGAAGACTTAAGTTAATACAGAAACCTCTGAGTAAAATTTACCAAAACAAAACAAGGTGCCTCAGAGTCGTTGCTCAAATCTACTTTTCAAAAACTGAGGAAACAGTTTCTATTTCTGTTAAAGTTCTGCCTCTTTTGAAGTGTTATTTCTTCAGCTCCTGTGTAGGATGGACTTCCTGTCTGCGGCCACACTGATGACACAGAACTGATTCTAGGAATTTATTCAATTTCTTTAAACAGGGTTGACAGACTCTTCTGAATGTCTGGGACTGATTTCAGTCAAGCAGATCAAAGAGAGTGTTTATCTGGGGGGGATAATAAGCATATATTAAAATTGTGCACATTTCCTCAGCCCAGCTACATTCGTACGCCGCCTGAAAATATCGGCCAATGGGCTGAGGGCGTGGGCGGGGCCAGGATGAGTGCTGAGTCGCTATTGGAGGAGAGGCTGATCAAGCGTTCGCAACAGAAGAAGAGGACTTCGCCGTTGAACTACAAGGAGAGACTGTTTGTCCTCACCAAGAGCAGACTGACATACTACGATGGAAGAGCTGAGGTTGTCTTATTGCTTTAGTTAGGCTACTTTTTATCAGCTTTTCAGCTCTGGATTAGCTGTTTTCTTTCTAATGTAACATCTCATCAGAAACAAGTATATTTTACGCTTACTGCACACATATTGGGCCTTATATCTTTGAAAAAAGATGCTACTTTTTTACATTTGTTTACATGATTTTTAAATGATGAACTCATACCGATGATAATTGAGGTACGTCAGTGTTTAGCCTAGGGAAGCTCACGATGAGCTCAGGAATGCTAGCTGATAGCTTAGCAACACAGTGATGCTTAGGGAAAAGAGGACTTGCGTGAATTGGGATGCAAGCAGCTACTTCACATGACTAGCTTGTGACTAGTCTATGCTAGTAAATAATTAAGCAGAGAAATGCTAGCTGCCGTTTTAGGAATGTGATGCTAGTATCTACTGGTAATTTAAATATGTTATTGACTAGCCCATTGATGCTTTCTTGAGACAGTCCAGTTTTTATGCTTCTTAAACAAACAAAAATGTTTTAGAAATCCTAGTAGGTGAATTAAATTATCTTAGACAGAGACAGGTTAGCTGTTTTCCTAATACCAGTCTTAATGCATAGCTAAGCTAATGGTTCCAGTATTACAATAACTGTACAGACATGAAAGTGGCGTCAATCAACGCATTTTTCCAAATGTCAAATGACTCCTTTACGTAAAAATAGCAGAGAACCACAATGTATTGTTATTTTTTTAAACTCTACATATAAAGGGGAAAATATTTTTTAAGATTCGTAAGCTTAACACCCACACATCAGTTTACAGAGCTTTTGCAGAAGGAAACGACTGTTTTAGGTTTCTTTTTACAAACCTTCAAAAGCATTTGATTACTTCTCATCTGATAAGCTGCAGATGGAGTTTGATACAACAAGTATACAAGAGGAAGTCAGATGTCTCAGTGTGGAAGTCTGCAGTTGATATTTTTATTATTAAAAATAGCAAAGAAGACGACAAGCTGTCGTTGACTTGTTGTTTCGATCAACAGAAGAAGTTCAGGAGAGGCTCAATCGAACTGAGCCGCATCAGATGTGTGGAGATCGTAAAGAATGGAGGAGGGATCATCCCCTGCGAGAACAAATACCCCTTTCAGGTACAAAAAAAGAAAAGGAATGATGGGAAATGTAGTGTGATTTGGAAAAAACACAAACGACCCTGACGTGTCTGTCAGTCCCTTCGACTGACAGACACACAAAACATCTTTAAACTGTAATTTGTATCTTTGTTAAATACTAAACTACGTTTTTAACCTGAAACGTAAATATTTTTTACCTAGCGTGTGAACAGACAAAAGAACTGTTGTTTTTTTGTTTGTGTCTAGGTGGTTTACGATACCAACACCCTCTATGTATTCGCTCCGAGTCACAACAGCAGAAGTGTTTGGGTCCAGAGCCTCAAAGAAGGTGAGTTTAATTCTACTCATGGAAACAGCAGAGCAGCACATTCACGTTACAGTATGAGTTTATGTGTCTAAACTGCTGCAAAGATGTTTTCACACTTTAAACCACACATCTGAAACTGGTTTTTACACCTTCCCTGCAGCCTCGACTGTTTCCACTGCCCTTGTCATGTGACGTTTTACCCGAAACTAGACCTGCAGCTGACATTTATTTGTCATTATTTTCTCAATCAGTCGATTCGTTGTGTGGTCAGAAAATGGTGAGAGTGTCAATCAGTGTTTCTCAAAAGTCTTGTTTTGTCTGCAACCCGAAGAGTTTCATTTCACTGTCATGCAGGAGGAGAGAAATAAGAAAATATTCACATTTAAGAAGTCATAATTAGAGAATTGAATTTTTTTCCGTCTTTAGAAAATTACTCAAACTGATCGACTAACCTTCCAAACTCCAAAGAATCCAAAGCTGAAAATTGTGACATTTCTTCCAAAATCACTGTATTTTATATGTCTCAGTTAAAGTAAAAATGAAGCAGTTTGCTCGAACAAGATCAATTAATGACTGAGCTGCAACTTTTCAGCTGAACTGCAGGCATAGAGAGGAATCAAGTATGGAAACAAACTAAAGTCTAAGTAGTAAAATATCTACAGTATGTCGAGGCACCATATTTTCCAGTATTGCTCACTGTGAACAAGACATTTCTGAGTTCTCTCTCCTCCTAGCCATGACTGTGCTTTTTCCATAGAGCTACAGGACTTTGTACTGTAGTGAGGATGATAAAAGAAGGGCAGGAATAGACTGTGAAGAAAATCAAAGTGATCTTAAATTTGAAGATGCTTCTATTACTTACAACAGCAGCACTTATAAATTTGTAATTTCGCATATTTGTAGCTTAAAGGTTGCCGGTGGGCTCTGCAGAAAGGAGCTAATATGACTAAAAATGACAAAACAAGTAAGATTCATTTCAATTTATTGCTCACTATAGAGCCGTGGTTTTGAGATTGTGAGGCTTGGACAGATGTGACAAACAGATAGCGTGAGAAGCAGGTGTTTGTTAAAGCAACAGGAAGCTGGTTATTGTAGTTTGGCTGGTTTAACCCTGAGCTCATAGAGTCTTAATGGATTCAGGTCATAACACACAGACATGGAGGGACTTACATTCCTGAGGGCGTCAGCATCTCTGGTGTCCATCTTCAGTTTAATCATCGTGCATCCGTGGAAACTCTGCAAACAGCAACAGCGCCAATTTACCAAATTAAACAAATATGGTCGATCAAACCAAAGCTTAAGAGGGAGCAAACTAGGTCAGTTCACTGCAGTGTTGAATTTCCAGTTTACATCCCCCAAAGGATTATGGACAAATGAGTGAATCAGGGAGCATGAGACATTATTTTCACACAAGAATTGGTCTCCACAGAGTCCAGACCTCAGTCCCATTGAGAATCTTTGGGATGTTCTGGAGAACACTTTGCTCAGCGGTCCGACTCTCCTATCATCAATATAAGATCTTGGTAGAAAATTAATGCAACTCTGGACAGAAATAAATGCTGTGACATTGCAGAAGCTTATCGAAACGATGCCACGGTGAATATGTGTCATTCTCAGAGCTAAAGGCGGTCCAATGAAATATTAGCATGTGTGACTGTTTTTTTGGACAAGCGGTGTGTTTTAAAATGGCTGTAATGAAGGAAAAAAGAGAATACTAAAAGAAAAAATATTAACTTGATGGTGAGGCTCTTTTGAGCTCTTTGGGACATTTTGGCATCTTTCAGCTCATTGTTTTAGTTTCTATGCAGCTATACTCTTAGTTTTCTGTCATAGCATCGTCTTTGTGTGCAGCAGACTGCTATTTTGAGATGGAAAGTTTTTTGTTTTTTTTTAATCACATTGTGTCAATCACCTGTGTGTCTTTATGTGTGAATCCAGAGATCAAAGATAACTCGGCGGTCTTGATGAAGTTTCATCCTCAGTTCTGGCAGGAGGGGGCGTGGCTCTGCTGTCGGCAGGCAGAAAAACAAGCGGTTGGCTGCGAGGAGTACAATCCGTTTGGAGACAGTAAGAGACGCACTGACATCTTTGTCTCTTTGTACTGTTTCATTCATATCTAGCACACAGTTTTAATGTTAACCATCACAGAAGTGACTATGATGATTTTAACCTGAAGGACAAGAGACATTTATTTACTCGAGGAAACAAAAGAAACACTTGAGCATTTGTTATTTTTAAAAAAAAAAAAAAAAGCAAATACAAACCCTGCCTAAAACACACATTAAAAAAAATAATGCAAATCACTTTAAATTCCTGAGATATCACAGCTGAATAAACCTGTAAAAATACTGCCAAATTCTACCTCAATCTGAATCTCATTTAACACAATATCAGCCATGTAGCAATAAGACCTTTTTTAGCACCTTTAAGCACATAGTTTTGGTTTTCTTGTTTTAAGGTAAGGCATGAGAACCCATTGTGTCTGTGCATGGATTGGTAGAGTTGTGAAAAGAAGAACAATGCACAATTCTGGCTTTTGTGGTGGCTATAGGAGCAACAGCTACAACCTTTAAAGAGCTGTAATTGAAGTAGCAGCTGCTGGACAAACATTGTGGGACGTTCTCCAGGAATCCCATGCTGTGTTTGAGTGACTATAAAGAATCATCATGAAATTGTACTGCAGTCCAGTATGTAGCCACCTGCTGTAACCTGTAAAATACAGTAAAATCACAGACAAATTTTCAGAGAAATTGACAGGATTCATCGTTTTTCTTCATTTAGTTCAAGAGGCAGTTCAACAATCTACAACACATATTAATAAATAGTAGTATGAACAGAACTGTGTGCACATCTGCTTTTAAAGTTTGCATTGGTCTGTGCAAGAGGATAGAGACACTAAAATTTGCCTAAATACTGGCCTGTGGTGTCTGGTACTACTGTGTACCTACAGCAAATCACAGGTGTTTAATAAAGTTTAATAAGTTAAAGCTGCAGCATCTCTATTACCCCCAAATGCTTCAAAGGCAAACTAATTATTGACACATTCACCTTCGTTTGACAAAATGAGATTTAACTTAGACTGGAAGAGTTTTTTTTTTAAAATTTAGAATGTATTTTTAGAATAGTCTTTATGTAAATGTACTTCTGCTTTTGGTAGGCATCAAATGATTCTGTCACAGGGAAATTACGATGTTTTTTTCAGTGTAGAATCTGAAACAAAAACATGAAATTACATTTATAATGTTAAATTTAACTTACTCTTTCATACATGCAACTGATAAGGCTCAGTTGTTGATCAGTAACATCACAAAAAGGACCAGCAGTGAGAGGTCAAGAGGTTGCAGTGATCTAACAGTCTGACGATAAAACAAAAAAAGCAAATGTTCAAAATTTGTGCTTGACTCACTGTTTCCGTTCCTCTTTTCTAGTTTCAAGGAAACCTTTGCCCCCGATTCCTGGAGAGGAACCTAAAGAAGTGAGGGTAACCGCTAACTACACACACACAGATTCATGAGTAATGATATCTATCAATATTGTGACAGCAACACCCATAAGAATTTTACCATTCCTTGTTCTGCAGTCTCGCCCTCCGCCTCCTCCCGTCCCTCCGGATTCTGAGAATGATGACAAGGATGAAGATGATGAGGAGGATGAGGTGGTGGTGGTGGCTCTGTACGACTTCCCGGGCACTGAGCCCCACGACCTGAGTCTGGTCAAAGGAGGTGAATATGTTATCCTGGAAAAATGTGACGTAAACTGGTACAAGGCACGCAACAAGTACGGGTGAGTATATCCAGTTATCATTGGTGGACTGTCACACTGCTGTTAAATACATCCAAGGTTTTATATTATGGGTGTTTGTTTCCGGTGGTCTGCAAAAGAGGATGTTGCATCAACTGAGGGTTGCTTTATAGGAAGAGGTTAAAAATGTGTGCTAGATAAAAAGTTACTGTTCAGGCTTAAAGTTTTTTTTCTTCTGTAAATCTGAAAATTCCATTTGAAAACACAGAAATCTCATTACAAGGGAGTGGTGTGGGTTAAATGCTGCTCAATAAATGGCATGGTATTCCTTGAATTTCTGCATTTGTTGGCGACTTTTCAAAAGTTTACTTCAAATTTGCTTGACAGTTACACGAAAACACGACTGATAACAGAAAGTATCCACATGTTTTTTAGTCCACTGACCACAGGGGGCAGTAATAAGCACATAACGCAAACTGATAAGCCACATAAAGGAGAGATTTGTGGTTTACAGTTGTCCTACTTTTATATTTTTTGTTTTATCAAACGTACACTTGGTCATTTTGTGTCCGCACTGACTGGTGTACTTTAATGTTATTGTTAGAAAAAAAGTAGCTCACTTACTCTTACATGGTAAGTGGAGTTTGTGGATTAGAGACAGTCAGGTTGATCACTGACCATTTGATGCTGCTGTTTCTCTGTGTTCTGACATCTGTATCTATGTCCTTGTGTGTTGTGGCGATTGGTTTTCTTTCACAGCGAGGAAGGCTACATCCCAAGTAACTATATAACTGAAAAGAAATCCGGAAACCTGGAGCAGTTTGTGTGAGTGTGTTAATCATTTTCTAATTTAAAATTACACATTGATGTAATATTTGATACTGGCCAAATCCAAATGAAGGGACTTGTACACACTTGTTGACTTTACAGACCTGTGCAAATAAAGTTCTGCAGTAAAGAGGGCTTTCTACCACTTATCAAGTCTGCATGCACACTTTCTAGAGACTTAACATGTGCCAACAAACCAAAGAGTTAGATACATTCAGCGTTTCTAATAGTGCCTATTAGAGGTGGTAATGTTTGGCAGTCTTATGTGTGCCATATTCTGGTGGTTAGTCCCCTGCACTGTATAATCATTTATTAAACACCATAAGCAGAAAAAAGACACTGAGCCCAACCAAACCTGATCAGCCCCAACATTAAAACTGACTGATTCACTGACAGGTGAAGTGACTGTTATCGATCTTCTTGTTACAACGCAATGCTTTGCGGGAAAACCTTCATGTGGATGTTACTTTAGCATGGACCACCCACCAAAACTTTGTTGCAGACCAAGCACGACCCTTCCCCCCCATCTTAGGTAATTAGTATACTTTGGACTGGTCTTTGGACCTGCCTTTGGACTGATTAGACTGCTTTTTGACTTGGTTTTGTGCTAGTTTTAGACAGGCTTTGGATTTGACTTGAGGCTTTGCATCAGATTTTTCTTTTTTTTTTAGCTGGGTTTTAGACTGGTTTAGACTGCTTCTGGAGATGATTTTGGATTTGGGATTAGTCTTTGCATTAGACTCTTCTTCGGACTAATTAGACAGCTTCTGGACTTGTTTGAATGTTATAGACTAGTTGATGACTTGGTTTTGGACAGTGTTAGAACGCTTTTGGGTTTGGTTGTAGCCTTTGCGTTGGACTGGTCTTTGGACATGAACTGGACTGATTAGACTATTTTATACTTGATGTTTGAATGGGTTTTAGACTAGCCTTACACTGCTTCTCGACCTTATTTTGGACTGTTTTTGACTTGGTTTTGGACTAGTTTTAGAGTGGTTTTGGATTTGACACTTTGCAGCTTTGCAGACCAAGCACATCCCTTCATGGCTTCCCTCACGGCAGCGGCCTCCACCTGCAGGAAAATGCAACTCACAACACCTCAAAAATTGCTAAAGAACAGCTTGACAAAAACGACAGAGCCTAAGGCATCTTCAGACTCTTTAGATGCTAATCTATTTGACCATCCCAGCCCCATTACCCAGAGAACCCAAAGGATCCACTGCTAACATCCGGGTTCCAAAGACCAAAGAACACTTTCAGAGGTTCCCTGTCCATGTCTCGACATTTCAGAGCTGTATATTGGGAAACCTACACAATATTAGGCAGGTTGTTTTAATGTTTGGCTGACCAGAAGTAATTAGGCTGGACTCTTAACATTATCTTGCCCAATTACTATTTACATCATAGATAAAAAAAAAAAAAAAAACTTCATAAATCCATAAACAACTACACTAAAATAATTCAGCATGCTAATCTGCCTCAAAAAACATTTTTAGAAGCATGACTCAATCCTCCCTCTCCCCTCTGCTGTTCACACATGGCGCAACCAGGAGGTATAAGTAGGCCAAGAAAGCAGAAAAGAGGTGAATAACTACATGCATGCCTGCAGGGTGCAGCTGCTGGTTTATGTTTGATTCATCAAGTACTTCGCCTTCATCTTGTTAAGCTAACCATTAAGTTATTGCTCTTTTTGAAGAGGGACAGCAAAATGACTCCAGGAATACTGTTAACCACCCAGTTGTTGCACTCTGGTGACTACAGATGAAACATGCAAATTATATGGAAATTTGTATATTTTACTCTAGAGACATTTTTCACATTAAGGCTCAATTTACGCTGAATATTTGGGTTCATCCAGTTTGTATTTCTGAAAAGTCCAATCTCCATCTTGTAAAGCTGACGGTGGATCGGACAAAGACTCATTTTTGTTTGTTCTAGTTGGTACAGTAAAAAAGTCAACAGGAACAAGGCAGAAGAACTTCTGAGGAAGGAGGTTGGTCTCTCTTCCCTTTATTTGCTTCTTTTTGTCTTCTTATGTTCTTCCCTTCCCCTGTATGATTCCTTCTTAGACACTTCACTCCTTGTTTTTTCTTCTTTCCTTCTTGTACCCTCCCATTATTCTACAAGTATTAGGCTTTTTATTCCCTATATCTTGTCTAGTTGTGAGCTTCTGTTTGTATGTCCATGTCTCACCTTGCAGGACAAAGAAGGAGCCTTCATCGTCAGAGACTCCAGCACAGCAGGAACCTACACCGTTTCTCTTTATGCCAAGTCTGTCGCAGGGTAATGAAATACATGTGTGTGTCAAATTTGTCATGTTCATACAGGCAATAAGGTGTGTTTATTATGCCAAATTGTCCCGATGTTGGGGAAGCAGCCACCAAGAGACATACAGCCTTAAAAAGTAAAGGAAATAACCACAGGGAATACGGGTCTGTGCAAAGATTTTAGGTGTGAGCAGTAAAGTGAGGAAATTAAATTGGTGTGAGCAGCGTTTATCTTTAAATTTCACCTGTTCTCCTCAGTTCTTAAGGTACTTTCAGGTTGTTCTAAGCATCTTAAAGAACTTGCCACAGTCCTTCCGTCTCTTCAGGTATTGCCATATTGACTCCATGATACTGGGATCAAGGTTCTGGTTTGGCACATGGTTTGGACTGTTCTAATTTGAGCGTTTGCCTTTGACTAGTTTTGCACCATTTTTGAATTGCTTTAGATTAGGTTTTGGACTTTGTTTGGGACTGATTTTAGAGTGAGTTGTAACCTGGTGTTGGGCTCATTTTAGACTGATTTTTGGTTTGGTTTTAGACTTTCCATCAGACTGGTCTTTAGACTTTATTTGGACTGTTTAGAATACTTCTGGACTTGATTCTAGACTGTTTTTTGGACTTGTTTACACTGGTTTTGCATTTGGTCTTAGAATCTGTTTTTTGAACTAGGGGTTAGATTGTTTAGCATGCTTCTGGACTTGGTTTTGGACTTGGTTTTAGAAAGGCTTTTATTAATTTTGGAACATTTTTTGGGGGTTTTTTTCGACTTGGTTTTGGATTTGGCATTGTTCGGGACTGGTTTTAGAATAGTCTTGGACTTGGTGTTACACGAGTTTTGTGCACGTTTTTGTCATTATTTTAGATTTAGTTTCAAATTAGACTAGTTTTAGGCCAATTTAAACTGGTTTTGGATTTGGGTTTAAATTTTGCGTTTGGACTTAATTTTAGACTTCTTTAGGACCGATATTAGACTTGTTTGGACTGGTTTTGGAATTGTTTTTTGTCTGTTTTTCTGAGTGAGTTTTAGAGTGGTTTTGGACTTCGATGGAACTTTTCTTTGAACTAATTTGGGACTGTTTTTGCCCCTGTTGTGGGCTTGTTTTACATTTAGTTTTGGATTTATTTGGTCTTTATTTTGCTCTAATGTTTTAACTATGCTTAAGTCTGTTTCTGGATTGTGGACTGCGTAGCCTCTTTTCAGACTTTGTTTTGGAATTGGGTTTTAACTGGTTTTGGGCTTGTTTTTTGCTCATTTTTGTGACTGTTTTGGAGCATCTTGGAGAACTCACAACATCTTGTCAGTGGATTCAGTCTTTCTCAGTGTTGTTCAAGTACGGCCCTTTGGGGTTCAGTTCATCTGCTTGGATTTAAGACGTCAGGTACAAGATAAGAATTTAAACATCTAAAATGTTTGTACAGCACTGTACATTAGTTTTGCATTATTTTGTGACAACCATGAATAATGCGTTATCAACGTTGCAGACCTAATCTTAATTTTGATTTCAAGGTTCGAGTCTAATTGAGCTTGATAATGATTCTCAGAACTTTTAGACCAGTGGTAATAAAAACCTGTGTAAGCTGCAGTGTTGTGATGTTGTTGTGTTTGCAGGGAGGGAGGTGCAGCAATAAAACATTACCACATTAAGGAGACACAAAGTTTACCCAAACAGTTTTACCTGGCTGAGAAACACCCATTCAGCTCTATCCCCGACCTGATCGAGTACCACAAACACAATGCAGCAGGTAAACAACACACATACAACACAGTCAGCTGATACTGGCCATTATCCAGCTAGAAATATACAACAAAGTGTATTTTATGAATTATCATGATTTTAAGCTTCGGTTTTCCTCGGTTTACAAATGAATGGTGCATACAGATGAGTAGTTCGATAACTGTCGTAAAGAAAATCAGACAATTCTTTCTGTTTTTACCATTTTTGGCTGTGCTGAATAGTGTCATTTTGGTACTTTTGTTAAGACAGCAGGTCTTTCAAATCTGCTAAAGGGTTTAGGGCCCAGACTTAATCATTGTGTATAAAATTTCAAAGGTTCATGCTATAATTTCCCAAAACTCAAATATTATTTACAGTCAGACATAACAAAAATGTAATCAAATCAACAGATGTGAGGACCTTTAATTAGCAAATGTTTGAAATTTGTAGCGAAAACTTTCAGAATGTTAGATTAGATTTTCCTGACAGAATGGCACATCTCAGATGAATAGTTCAAGGACTGTCCTAAAGTTTAAAATCTGGAATTTTTCAATTTTTACAGTTTCTAACTGATAAATGGTGCAATTTTGGAGATTTTCTTAAAGACAAAATACTTTTCAAACTCGTTTTCTGCTGTGCTGACAGTAGTTTTCTCATTTTACTTTTTTGTTTTTCATTAAAAATACAGACTACTTGTCTTAAATAGAGAAATAATTTTCTCCAGACAGATAAAATGCTTCTCAAACTTATATGTTCTCCATCTGTCTCAGGTCTTGTAGCCAGGTTGAGATATCCAGTCAGAAAACAAGACAAATCAGCTCCATCCACCGCTGGATTCAGCTACGGTGAGTCCCAACAGCACACAGTGTGCTTTTCTTTACAGAAAGCTCTGTCTTACCTTTAAACTGTTTCCTCTTCAGAGAAGTGGGAGATAAATCCTGGCGAGCTGACCTTCATGAAGGAGCTGGGTAGCGGTCAGTTTGGCCAGGTGAGGCTCGGAAAGTGGAGGGCTCAGCACAAAGTGGCCATCAAGGCCATCAGGGAGGGAGCCATGTATGAGGAGGACTTCATCGAAGAGGCCAGAGTCATGATGTAAGAATGGGAGAAGATGGAGGGAGGGAAGAGGTAAAGAGGGGCAGCTGTAAAGACCAAAAGTGAAAGAAAACAGTGAGATAAAGAGGAAAAGTAAGACAGCTACAACAGAGAGAAGACTAATGTAAGAGGCAAAGGCAATTCAGAAAATACAGAAAGATGTGAGGTCATCTTTGGCCTCTGCCTCCCTCTAGTGGAGTTTATTAGTTACTGCAACGTGAACACAACAGTCATTTTATCCCACTTAACAGCAGAAGGCTTGGTGAGTATAAATTAAACACAAGTCTCAAAATTAGTTCTTAAATCAGCACATTACTCACACTTTCTAGATTTATTTAATTAGTTTGAATCTGCTGGACTAAGTGCTCCTGAAAATGAAAACTCCAAAGTAAAGACAGACCAGAAGAAAGTCTGGAGAACTACATGGTGGGCCATACGTTTCCATACATAGGAAAAATAGACATTTTATGTTGGACAACCGTTTTTATTTATATAATTTGCTCTATATGATTACCATTGTTTCGAAAACACATACTAAAACATGTTTTCCACTGTTGATGAACTTGCATTAGCACATTTGAAGTAATGCTTGTAATGGCGTTGGTGAAACGTTTCTTGAGATGATTTATGTCTCGTATCTTCACCTGATACACAACAGCCTTCAAGTGCCCCCAAAGATAGTGTCAAACGCACCTTCTAGGGTATCTGAAACATAAAAAAATATACATTATGCATTTTCCTATGTATGGAAACTTATGACCCACCCTGTAGAAATTCCAGCACCTGTTGATGGTAGTTTCACCTTCAAGAGGAAAGAAAATAAACATGTTGATCATAACTGATCTGCCAGAGTGAAAACAATACATGACACTGTGTTGTCCTCTATTGATGCAACAAGCAATTATTTTCTTATCAATTCAATGGAAACTATTTTCTTTGAATTGAATCCGTGTTGTCCCGTTGCAGCCTGAGTCTGTTCTGTCTTATGTCCTCTCCAGGAGACTGTCCCACCCTAAACTGGTGCAGCTGTATGGAGTGTGCAGCCAGCAGAAACCCATCTACATCGTCACCGAGTTCATGGAGCACGGCTGCCTGCTGAACCTCCTCCGGCAGCGGCGGGGCAGCTTCAGTCTGGGGTCCCTGCTGAGTATGTGCCTGGATGTCAACGAGGGCATGGAGCACCTGGAGGCCAATGGCTTCATCCACAGAGACCTGGTAGGAGCCGTTCACCCCATTGTATTCTTGATTTTGGTTCAGTTCTCACTCTTTCTTCTCCTTTGCTTCTTCTGAAGGCTGCCAGAAACTGTCTGGTGAACGACGCTCTGGTGGTGAAGGTTTCTGACTTCGGCATGGCCAGGTACGTTGCACTTATCTTTTAGTTACAAAGACTTTCAGCGGGTTGGAAGATAAATGGTAAACGCTGTTTTATGTAGATACGTGTTGGACAACCAGTACACCAGTTCATCAGGGGCCAAGTTTCCAGTGAAGTGGTCGCCTCCTGAAGTCTTCAACTTCTGCAAATACAGCAGCAAGTCAGACGTGTGGTCCTTTGGTGAGCGCCAATAAATCACCAGCAGCAACTTCACATCTCAGTCGGCCTCATCTTCACAGCAAAATCTCACTGCTCTAATGAAACCTGCCTGTTTGCAGGTGTGTTGATGTGGGAGGTTTTCACTCAGGGCCGCATGCCGTTCGAACAGAATCCCAATCACGAGGTAGTTTCCATGGTAACCCAGGGTCACCGCTTGTACAGGCCCAAAATGGCAACACCCACCATCTATGACATCATGCAGCTCTGTTGGCATGAGGTAAACCTTATTTTTTTTGTCTGTCTGGGTTCAATTTACTGTCAAATAATTTTTTTTGACTGAAGCATGGTAAGAGAAGTATTCACATTCTTGACAAATAAAAATATCTAAAAATTAAACTCCTGTCGAAGTACAGAAGTATTATCAGCAAAATTTACCGAACCTTCAGAGCTCCAAAACCCACTCATAGGTTTGAATGGCATTTTTTTTATTCAAAAATTCACCAAATTACACCATTTATCAGAGCAAGAAAATTTAGAAACTGGAAGAAAATTAGCAAAATTTTAACTTTTCAACAATCCTTGAACAAATCAGTGGCATGCTCTTCCATTTCAATTTTTCAATTTCAACCAAATCTAATTCAAAAATCATGATATTTCAACAAAATCATGTTATTTGGCATGTGTCATTAAAAAAAATTACCAAAAATTGCAAACACTTCATACATGGTAAACTCTGGGACCAACTCAAAGTTAAAAATCTGGTGATTTTTCTTCTGTGTTTTAAAGGTTCTGGCTGATAAATGGTGTCATTATGATTGCGAAAGAAAACATGCCTTACAAAACCTGCTAGCTATATTTTAAAAAACAGAGTGAAACCACTTCTAGAGGTTGTAAAAAATGTCAGTTATTAAAACATGTATAGTAAGTAGAGTCTTCATTTTTTCCAGTGTTGGTATCAAAAAATGGTCACAGAAACAGAAAATGACAAAAACGAGAAAGATTCCAAACTGGACCAATAAAATAAATGCATAAATGCATGGTGAAACATTTTTCTATAGCTGATGTGCGGAGTAGCTAACACCGTTTGTAAAAGTTGTAAAAATGTAAACAGTAGAAATCTATAGGAGTTGGATCCTTTCTTTATCAGAACACTTGTGGGCACTTTGAAAAATATTGTACATTTTTTTCCCACGTTTTCTTAAATGTTTGTAAAATACTTAAAAGTTCTGCCATTCTAGCTGTGTCCTATTGCCTAGAAGACATGTTTAAGTTTGCTCTCCTTCTAGCCATGGTTGCATTGTTTCTATAGAGGTACAGGACTTTATATTGCAGTAAAAAATGAGCCCACAGTGAGAAAAAATGTGACAGGAGCAAATAAAAATGGTCAGAAACTACTTGGCATTTGGAGGATTAAAGCCAAGGAGCCAGTTTAAAACTCCTGCTGCTAGTCCCCTTGTGAAGCCTAACTTCAGTGTATTTTGTCTGCAGAGACCAGAGGAGCGACCAACCTTCTGTCAGCTTTGCCTCATGATCTCCAACGCTCTGGAAAGTGACGTCCCTCCACCGAGCTGCTCGACATCCCCGACTACAGGAACCTGATGACTCTTGGAGGTGCTGTGGCGATCGTCATCTTAATTATGCCAGAAAAGGAAGGAAAACCATGATGCTCATGGTGCTTGGAATGAACCGATCACATCACGTGTTCACCGATGTTCATCCACCAACCACCTTCACTCATCCGTAAGCCTGGAACAGCTGCACTGGCAGCAGCAAAACTGCATTCACAACACATGTTGGATTAGTTTTAGGGTGAATAACGCCAACATGAACTTACAAAAAACAAAATACCAGGATGTCATATTGGACACAAGAACCTGAATGTGCAGCTGAATGGATCCAGGATCTGCTGTAGGGTTTCCTCCCAGCCAAACATGTAGAGAAAGAGGCACAAAAACTGTATTAATAAATCTTTTCAACTGTGTGAACTGTCCAAGGACTCTCACCCTGTCATCATGTGTGTTTGTTGTGTAATTTACCTGCATACAAATGTGTTTCTATGTGATTCCCATCATATTCTGACCAACAAGTCCATATGATTCTTTTTAAGGTTTTTCAATTTCCTTTCATGGTACATTCTGGGGCCGGCTGAAAATCTTGTTATTTTACTTCTGTTTTTAAAGGTTCTGACTGATAAATGGCCATTTTGGTGATTTTTGTGAAAGAAAACATGCCTTACAAACCTGCGAGTTTGTTTTCTTGAAACCTCTTGTTGAGGTTGTAAAAATGTCAGTTGTTAAAAATCCGTAATATGTAGAGCCTCCATTTTTTCCAGTGTTAGCGTCAAAAAACAGTCACCAAGACTGAAAATGACAAAAAAAAGAGAAAAATTACTGACATAAAACCCACTGGACCAATAAAATAAATGCAACATGCATGTGCTATAGCGTTTTTGAGAATGTTAAAGGTCTTCAAACTGGTTTGCCACCCGAACCCCAACAGTTCAAGACTCTTGAGACAGATGCGAATATTTAACTCAATCTGCTTACACAGCTAAATGCTAATGTTTTAGTTTCCACCAAATTTTGGGTCAAATCTCAACCAAATTTGCAAAAACTTGATTGGATGAAAATGAAAAGTAATGTGCATTTACATCCACTAGTGGAAAGTTAATATTAAAGGACCTAAATTAGGATTTTGGGGGGTTTTCTCTTTTCTTCAGTGTGTTATTATTGCTGTTTTTTGTGCATGTCAAAGGTTTCCTCTGTTACTTATCTACATCACCATGTAACACATTTGCACATCAGTAAAACAGTAGATAAAACAAGAAGGAGCAGCAAAACAATGTGTTTTTCCAATATTAGAGCAGATACACACTTTAGCTGAGCCAAATAGTATAAATCCTGTAAATGTGCAGAATATGGGCTCTTTAATATCAAAGTACTGCAGAGAGAAAATAAATTATTTCACTGTGATTCAGCCATGTCATCATGGAAAAAAAGCACATGGACATTCAGTTTGATTAATAAAATGAGTCGAGCTGCTCTGTGAGGCTGTATTTAAACGCAGCAGTGCTAACATTAGCATGCTAACATTTAGTGGGTGCAGTGGTGCCTTCAAATGGAGTTGTGATTACTGTGTTTGTGAGAAAATTCCACATTAACGCCCTCCTTTTCTGGTATTCACAACCTTGTGAAGGGAAATTTTCTGAGAACTCTGATTTGTGACATGTTGGTTTATGTTTTCAGAAATGCCAGAAGCTATAAGGTTAATTTTTCAGTGCATTGTAACTTGACAGATTGGAAATAAGAGGTTTTTTGTTTTTTTTATTGTCATGGTATAATGAAAAGGAAAACGCTAGTCTTCCAACATTTTTATTGTTTTTAATGTGCCCCAAAATCCATTTTATTGCCAAGTCGGTTTTCCTGGGTTGATAAAACTTAATTGGCGATAAAACAGATTCTGATTCTTGCATTTCCTCTGTAAAATGAACTGCTAGTTAGCTTGATAAATGGTTATCCTCTGTGGCTTCTAGACACTATCAGTAATGTCCATGTCACTGTTGCCTTGCTGCTAGTGTTGGTTGTAGGAGGGTGTCATCTGTAGTGGTTTTAATCGCCTATGGTGACGCTGCCTACTTAGACGCCATCAAGCGTCCTATAGTGGGAAGCAACCCTTTGCACCATTGACATTATGCTGGATAAACAGAAGAAAAAGGATGGATGATGGCCGTGAATTTGGTAAAATAATGTTGGCATTGTCATTTTGAGCACATTATCACTCAGGTTTATTTAAATTGCAGCCTCACTGAGCTGTGAGCGATGCCTTTTATTTTATACACAGGTTCCTACATTTAGCAGTTTAATGGATTCTCCACTAAGTTAATCGAACCACTGAAACTTCCCTGTTTAGTTTTGAATTTCAGATATTTTTGTTACTACTTTTGTGTGCTGCTGTCATGAACTAAAGTTTCCATACACTTGTAAAGACCATGTTTATCATGGCAGTCTTGAGTTTTCACTGACTTCTATAGTTCTGATTTTTTTTGTGATGGAATCGCTGAAACACATGCATCTTGGTCACAAAAAACAATCATGCATTTTGTTTCTTTCATAGATTAACCATAGGTCTTATGGAAATGTGACAGGATCTGTTGAGTCAAAAATACACACAGAACTTGAATTATCACTTCTGGTGATGTAGAAAGTGGCATCATCCCATAACTTCTGGTGAATGATTGCAATTCACTACAGCTGTTGAATCATCTGAGCCAATTTAAATGAGATCCATTTAATATGCTCATTAGACACAAACTCTACAGTGGGAAAGTCTGAGGAGCTCAACAAAGATCTGAAAAAACAAATCATTTACTTAAACAAGTCAGGAAAGTCACTTGGAGCCATTTCAAGGCGGCTACAGATCTCAAAATCATCAAAAAAGTATGAAGCGCATGGTCCAGTGTCACTTCCACAATCAGGCAAAAAAACGTAAACTGTCACCTGCTGCTGAGAGAGAATTGGTCAAGATGGTTGAGAGTCAACCATGAATCACCTAAAAGTAGGTCTGCAATGAATTAGAAGCTGCTGAAACACAATTGTCAGTCTTCACAGTGTTTTACGTCAACATGAGCTGAGCAGCTCCATGAAGAAGGAAGTTCTTTCTCCAGAAGCAGAACCTTAAAGCTCCACTGAAGTTTAGATGAAACAAAAATTGAGCTATTTGGCCACAATGACCACAAATATGTTTGGAGGACAGAAGGTGAGGTCTATAAACACAAGAACACCAAACCTACTGTCAAGCATGGTGGTGGCAGTATTATACTCTGGGTCTGTTTTGCTGCCAGTGGAACTGATGCTTTACACAAAGTAGATTAACAATGGAGAAGGAGGATTACCTCCACATTCTTCAGGAAAACCTAAAATCAACAGCCAGAAGGTTGATCTTGGACACAGTTGGGTGTTTTGACAAACAATAAAGTGATAAAGAAAGGGTTAAAACTAGTCTAGATTGAAGGATTTAGACTGATCTAAGTTAAAATCCTGACTTAAAGCCCAACAGGAACCTGTGGATTGTGATGAAGAAACAAGTCTGGGTGAGAAATACCATGAATTTAGTTTAACTGCACCAATTCTGCCAAGAGAGGGGTCAAAGATACAACCAGAAGCTTAAGGACAGCTACCAAAAGTGCTGAGGTGAAAATTGACATTTATCCAAATATTTGCTGGATGTATATTTTTGACACAGCAGATTTTATCAAATTCCCAGAAGACCACTGATAAACCTATAACAGAACCAACATGCATGCTTGGTTTTTGAGACAAATGCTTGGGTTTCAATGATGCTATCATAGAAAATTCAGACTCATGAGTCATTGGAAACTCAAGGACTGCATGAAAAGTGTTTGAGGAACTGGTCAGAAATGTGGGGATTTAAAAATGATTAATAAAAAATATTACTTACAGTAAACGCCTTCATAAACTGCTGAATGTACAGCATTATAAAGACTTTCACCACAAGCCCCTTATTATTTGAGGAAGTGTGTCTGGTTTCCATAGCTGTATTGAAACAAAGACACTATTTGACTGATTCTCTTCGAGGGTGGTAAGTTGTTCTTTTCATTTTCATGTTCATTCATTTTTAATTTTTACTTTTACATCAAGTTTGGATTTAAGCTTAAAATTAAAAGTTCAGTGTGAATTTGCATTAGTTGCTAATTTAAATCTAAATTTATTTTAAATTGTAACATGTCATCTCAGGGAACGTTCAAGGACCTTAGATCAAATCAACATTAAAAGCTATACAGTTTTTAGTTGGGTCATCAGCCAACAGCCTTCTTCTGAATATTGACTGTATTTACTGCATTTAATGTGTTCTCCACTGTCAAAATAAGAGACTGTTAGTTATATGAATGTGATGAAACCACAGCGAGGAACAGAGTTGAATTAAGTGGTTGAAAGAAGATTCACAGCCAGTAGATATGCAGTTGTTCTCTGATGTGTGAGCATTTTTCATTTCTGTGAAACTTCCATCTTAATACTAAGACTAAAAGAAAATTTAAAAAGAGTTGCCAATACCAAACATTAGCAATAATTATTCCAAACATTTGCAATAATTAAGCTTACTAAAAGTACTAGCAGTTTAAACAGAAAAAATAAAATTGATTATTTAAAAGCAATTGAATAAAGGATTGCCTGTCTTGAGATTATTTTTAAAAATGGCTACATTTTGATGAATCAAAGGACTTATACTGATATATTCTGCTTCTTGCCTATATTGAATTACTATAAAATAACACGGTTGGCTGTTCTTTTCTTATGCTATCCTCTTGTGTGACAGGTGCAGGTACATTTCTACCACCTCCGAGGATTGCAGATGTCTGGCACCATTACTTAGCCTTGCGAGTAGCACCTACTGTGGATTGTAAGCTAGTTAGCTGGACAAGGTAACATTTGCAGCTCACATTACAGCGATAAACAATGTTAAACACATTCCTTACTTTCTGGTTATTTTTGTTTGGTTATTCAGCCACAACACCAGCACGACTGCACCTTTTCCAAGTGGCACCAGTACAAATCTAGTTTGACCTTCTTCCGCCACTTTGAGAAGGGCGTCGTCCATTATCTGATGTTCATTTTGGCTTTTTATGCTGGTATCACTGATCAAATTTGATTCTTCTTGATTTGTTTTTTCACCTCTGACTGAACTTACTGTACAGCTTGTTAACTGATTAATCTTTCTAAATTCCTAGTGCAGGGTGCAACCTCTACGTAATCCAGTGCAAAAGTTAAACATCTTCAACATACTTGAGGCTAATTCCAGGCTGAAATGGTTAATAGAGTTAACAGAGGTTCTTATAGGAAAGATCAGAGATGTGGTTGATTCACATACAATCACATGAACGTCTATGCAGCTGTTCAATACATTCTGGCAGCAAGATGTGGTGTTTCAAGAGATACGGTATCATGTCATTTGCTCCTCATTTGTATCAAGCTGAGGTATCAACTACTTTATGCAAAAACAGGGCATCCCCTCACAACCTCCCTCCCAATAACCTTCTAAACTTTTCTCCTATAAGAAACAGTTTCCAAACGAGTGCATTTGTTTTCTCTTCAGATCAAACCTCACAGTTCATTTGAAGATGGCAGCACTACACATGTGGTGTTCCTGGCCTGTTATTCCTCTTCTCCTCCTCCTGTCCATCGCACCCATGTTGGCTGAAGTGGTGAACTCAATGTCAGACTGTGACCACTTTCTTCTTGAGGAAACACCACCGCAGATCCCAGGTGTCTTGGAGGATGGGAAAATCCTGAACCAGAACCGGTACAAGCCCATTTGCCAAACTTACAGGAACAAGAGAAGGTTTGTGACGCTGTACGACATCAAGAACAAGATCCCAGTGTTTTCTGCTTACAAGTACAGAGGAGTCGAAGGAAAAGGGAGACCTAAAAAACACTGGAAGATAGAACCACAGGTAGGTGTCTTAACATTTCATTTTTGGTTACTAATATAGTCACATCCATGATTCAAGTGTGATGACCAGGTTAGTTCCGGTGCCAGGACTAGTATCAGAGCTACTGAGGGCCCCTTTGCTTTTGGATTACAAACAAATCTAAAGGAGTCGGAAAACGACGGCGAAGGATTTTCCAACAGTCTCAGTATGTAGACAATCAAAAGGCGACTTCCTATGGCGTGAAAGTTTATAAGAATGACCCTTTTCAACCTTTCTGTTTCAATAACGCTGCACAATCTGACAACTTTGAAAGCAACAATAACTCCAAGTGCAACAAAACAACAAAAAATTGTTGTATGAGCACATAAGAAATAGAACAATGGAGGTTTGTTATATGTTGAATTTTACATTGAAGAGTGCAATAGAGAGAAGACTGCAATTTTGCAATGACATTGAGAGGGAAGAAAAATGGCACTTGCTGAGTTCAGTCAGCAGTTTTTCAGAAGCATCTACCCTCTATTCTGAACTGCCCGAGGTTCTACAGTTGGGGCTCGGAACAAGCATAAAGGTTCAGGCCGCACTTAAATGAGCTGTAGATTTTGCTGCACTGGATTGTTCACTTGAAAAATGCCAAATAGTGAATGAAAACAAGTCTGTTTCACCTTTAGACACCTGGCCAGTCACAGTACTGAAATACTTATGAATGATACCTTATGTATCAGACCATCCGACTGGCAGTTCGAACAAACCATGAATCCCATTTATGAACAAACTATCACCCCCATGCTCAAGATTTAATAAAGAGTGTAAAGCAAAGACTGTACATTCCGTTTCCAAAGACAAAAACATGTATTTAGTGTTAAAATAATGTTGATGCACAGACTCCACGATGGCTCAAACTACTCTGTGGTTCAACTGTTCCTACTCCAGTGGTGAATTTTGAAAACGCCCACACACTCTTACAGTGTAATAAAACACTGGCGTTTATACTGTTTTGTTATTCACTGCAACACTTCTCTACCTTTATCTCTTTACAGCTTGAGAATGAACTTGTTAACAAGAACATGATGGGCAAACACAAACAGACGTCCTACAATCACCAGGCTGTTGACACTGATTTCAGAAGCAATGGGATGTTCGACAGAGGTCACATAATTCCCAGTTCTTATGCCAGCACGGAAAACGACAAGCGGTCGACGTTCACCTTGACCAACATTGTTCCACAAGCAAGTTCGTTCAACAAGGGCAGCTGGAGCAGGATGGAGAGCTGCATCCGATGTGTGATGGATAAATACTGCACCAACAGCAGCGGCTTCACTGAAGGCTTCGTGGTAACTGGAGCACAGCCGAGCTTCAGCAACATCCTCAACAACAGGGTCAACATTCCCTCCATGCTCTGGACGGCTTTCTGCTGCTACAGCACCAACATGGAGGCCTGGATAGCGAGCGCTCACTGGGGCAACAACGTTCCCGATGACGCTAAAAACAAACATCTGCAGGCAAAGACGCTGGCGGAGCTTCATGACCTGCTGAGGACCAAAGACTCAGAGTTCACAGTGTTTCCTGGAGCTCAGTGTCCTCTGCACACAACTGTCGCCGAGTTCTACCCCCAGGGCAACAAATGCCACTGCCCATCCAGTGGCTCATCTGCTCTTCATAGTTCAACATCTGGTCCTCACAGTTCAACATCTGCCCCCCTCAGCCCTACATCTGCTCCCCACAGTTCAACATCTACCCCTCAAACTTCAACATCTGCATCTTACAGCTCTACAGCTGCCCTTCAAACTTCAACATCTGCCCTTCAAACTTCAACATCTTCCCCCCACACGTCAACATCTGCCCCTCAACCTTCAACATCTGCCCCAAACAGTTCAACATTTACCACTCAAACTTCAACATCTGCCCCAAACAGTTCAACATTTACCACTCAAACTTCAACATCTGCCCCAAACAGTTCAACATTTACCACTCAAACTTCAACATCTGCATCTTACAGCTCAACATCTGCCTCTCAAACTTTAACATCTTCCCCCCACAGTTCAACATCTGTCTCTCAAACTTCAACATCTGCATCTTTCAGCTCTACATCTGCCGCTCAAACTTCAACATCTTCCCCCCACAGTTCAACATCTACCCCTCAAACTTCCATATCTCAATCTTACAGCTCTACAGTTGCCTGTCAAACTGCTACATCTGCCCCTCACAGTTCCAGAGCTGTACCTCAGAGCTCTACACTTGCCCCTTACACCTCTACAACTGGTCCTCACACCACATCTGTCCCTCTCACTTACACATCTGTTTGTCTTACTGCAACATCTACTCCTCAAACTGCACATCTGCCCCTCAAACTTTAACTGCTGCCCTTACCATTTCAATATCTGTCTCTTAAACTTCATTATCTGCCCCTTCCACTTCAACATCTGCCCCACACAGTTATACATTTGCTTCTCTTATTGCAACATCTGCCCCTCAAATTTAAACATCCGTTCATCTAACTGCAACATCTGCCCCATACATTTCAAAATCTGCCCCTCAAACTTCCATGTGCCCCTAAAACTTCAAGATGTACCTCTCAAACTTAAACACATGAATCAAAAAATGCAAGTGAAGCAATTCCTTTCAAATATACCAGTAATACTGTAGATCAGGAATATATTTTAAAAACAAAAACATTCCAATATTTTTCATAAAGCTTTCATTTCATGGTTTGTTCGAACTTGTAGTGTTGTTTCAGCAAACGCTGTTCAGTTTTATATATTTGTGAACTCATACTACATTGTTTAATCTGACTCTGCACAAACAGAAACGTGGGATCCATTTCGACCTTAAATGTGACTTCAGTCAAATACCACTTAGAAGCAGATGTTATGAAACCTGCCTGTGATGAGGAAATGATCCCAAAGCCAAGTCCAATTAATAATAGTTAAAGATAAAATCATAATAGTAAAACAGTGGCGTCTTAATCATTTAGAGCTGCAGCTGCACGTGATTTCCAGACTTCTTCATACTTCTTTTTTATCTACATTGTCCGCAAAAGATTTACAGACATCAGTGGCGTCGTCTTGGTGCTCGGAGCTGTGTCTTTGTGTAAACGTGTGCGTCAGTCATATCGGATTGTGGAGGGGTGTTTGTGCGCGAGCAGCCGTGCATAAACAGCTCGGCTAATGTGGAAGCAGAGGCTAGATGTCAATGATCAGGAGTGAACACACACTCAGAGGTGGATGAAGTCAGAAGTCAGCAGGACTGTCGACTCAGAACACCTCAGTTTGTAGAAAATGGTGAATTAGTCTCCTAGTTATATTAGCTGGAGATTCAGGTGGCAGGCGGATGTCTTAAGCTGTGTGGTGGCAACAGTATAACTAGCAGTAACAGCAGAAGTTTGTTTGCAGGAGGCTGAGCCAGTGATTCCTACATGACGGTATCTAAGGTAAGAAAATATTACTTTAATCAAGTTTTTAGGAAAATGTTAAACCTGTAGTAGAGACTCAGTAATAAAGAAATAATATAAGTAAAGGAAAATTTGTGCATGTATGTCTTTGGATAAACTGGTATACAAGATTAGAGATATTTACCACAATTCCTATGATGTTTCAGTTTAAAATATAATCAAATATTCATGAATTGAAGAGAGTTCTGTAGTCATAAGACTGATTTTACTGTGTAGTGACGTATAAATTCGACCTGGAAGTTTAATAGAAGTTAAAGAACATAAAGAATACTCAAGCACCTTGAAGTATTCATTCTCTCTCAGTGAGCTAGAAGATGAGGCTGGCATCTAACTCTGTCTGTCAGGTAAATATGAAGCTGTAGCTAGCAGCTGGTTAGCTTAGCTTAGCATCAACACTGTGAAACACTCATCTAAACAGGCAGAAATCTGATCTTGAGCAGCCACAGTAAAGGTCAGAGGTCAAGAAGGAATTAGTAACAACAAAGAGCGAGCATGTAACCTGTAAATATTTAAAAGGGACAAACATGCTGCCGTGGATGATGGATCTATGTGTGTGTGTGTGTGTGTGTGTGAATGTGTATGAATGATTAAAAAGTTAAGTTATTGAAGAAATTGATTTATTATTGATAAGATTATGGAAGCCAGTAATAACAGCTGAGTGCATTATTGATTAGATGAGATAATGCAGCTGCTGAATTTCCACAGCGCTATTATGAGATTATGTCGACCTGACGCACGCACGCGCACACCCACCCACGCACACACACGCTTGCGACTTCTGAAAGGATGTGTTTCCATCCCTTCAGAAGACACTACCTTGAGTTACATACTTTTAACCAAACCCAAACCAAACTTCATCTTCACTTTAATCTTAATCAGATCTTAACTTAATCTTCTTCAACTTAAACCTCACGTGAACAGCCTGGTCAAGATGCGTTAAAAGTCAGTCGTCACGATTGACAGAGTTTCCAGACGCCTTCAGTCTGCACACGAAGTTACAGAAACACAACAGTCAGAATGTTATTAATATATAAAGTATGGAAATTGAATTTGTTTACATATTTATCTTACAAAAACAACAACAAAAAAATGGATTCGACAAGTACCAACAGGTGTTACCACTACTGGGGAAAAAAAAGCAGCACCTCTATGGACACTTTGCAACTTATATTCTTAATTTGTTCCCATACTTTCCCCTCTGCTCTGTGTAAACACTGCCTGCAGTTATGCAGAAAATAATTTTTGTCATACGACTGTTGGTCGCAGTTGAGTCACCTGTGGGTTCACAGTTGCGCCAACATGCACATATTTTTATTTTATTTTTTTACTGAATTTGATTCATGCAAAGAGTTTATCAAGTTGGTTCAGTTTAAATATCAGGATTAAATAGACCTATTTTTTTTTTTAAATCACTATTTTAAGCTTGGATTGAAAAACTGTGAGTTTGAAAGATGTCATTTTTTAAAAAGAAATCACCAAAATTACACCATTTGTCAAGTAGTAGTTCCAACAGTTCTTAGATAAATCCAATCTGATGTGTGGTTCTGTTGGGAAACTCAACCATAAACCAAAATTGAGATATTTCATCAGACTCACTTAATTCTACATGTTATATTTAAAACATTGCAAAAAATAAACCGTTTGTACTAAGCAGATTCTGTAAAAAACTAAAATTCTGCAACACTCAGTGCAAAGGTGAAGCCATTCGTGATTCAGCTGTGACCAACAGTGATGTGATGAAAATTCAGGGACTTTTCAGCTGAACTGTAGGCAGTGTGTACACAGAGAAGATAGAAGACAACTACGGAAACAAATTTCAAATGCAAGTAGTAAAATAGCTATTGCATGTACATCCCCTATTTTTACAGTATTGGTAACAACTGTGGGCACTTTAAAAATTGTGTAGATTTGGAACTTTTTCAGTTCCAGTTTTTGTAAAATAAATTATCAATGAAACTGAACTTTCAAATTTTTTGTCCTTTTTTGATTTATCATATAACTGTGTTAAACTGCACAGAAGACATTTCTGAGTTTTTTTAAAAATCGTTTTTCATGGTTGTTCTGTTTCTATAGATGTCCAGTATTTTATACAATGACAAATGAGCCCGCAGTAAGGAAAAATGTGACAGGGGCAAAGAAAATGCCTTGAAACTGCTTTGTATTCAGACAGTTAATATAATCTTAACCTATCTAAGCTTAACCCTACCTTATCTTAACCTTAGACTAAACCTTAACCTTACACTAACCTTAGTCAAACCTGAATGTGACCATTACCAAAACAGTATCTGAACCCTACCTTAACCTAAATGATTAACATTAACTTGTTTTTTTGCCCTCATTATATAACAGATTTATGTCCTCATAACATGACTAATACAAATACAGACACTTCTCTTTGTTTCCTATTATTTATTTCCATCTGATAATTTAAGCTATGAAAAGCAAAAATCTCAAACCCGCTAACCTTCCTCCTGTGGCGTTTCCTGCCCTCCAGATGTCGTGGCGTTCGTCTTTCCACTGCTCCAAGTTTCGTCATGTTTTCGGAAAACCCGCCACCAAGGAGCACAGTTATGACGGGGTGCCAATCACACGCAGCGTCCATGACAACCACTACTGCTCAGCCAACCCCTGCTTCATCGCCGTGGTGACCGAGTGTGCCGGGGGCGGGTCTTTCCTGGTTCTGCCCATCCATCATGTTTGTGGGCCTTTCCCATTTCAATATTAAAACCCTATTGCTTCCTTTTTGAGACTTAGATGAGAAGTTTCTGCTGAGGAAATACGAATCCGGCAAGTGGCTAGTTTAGCTTAGCTAAAAGCTAGCCAAAACCCATTTTACCATCTTCGGCTAATAAAATATATTGAAGCAATGTGGATTAAAAATTCAGTGTAAAATAGCGAGTTTTAAAGATGCCTGTAGGGTTCTTGACACATTGGGAGCTCAGTCCAGCCCAGAAATCTTCAGATTGTAACCTAGTAATTGTTCCACTTTGACGTTATTTCACAGTAAAACGAATATAAAATATGAGACACTGCATCCAAGGTAAAGAAACGTCATCCAACTGCAACATTATTATCACAGTGAGTTAAAAGTGAGATTTACATGTTAAAATGTTCCTTTGATGTTTTCATAGAATGTAGAAATCCCTTTAAATATTCTATGAGAAGAGATGCAGGTGATGGTCAGGAAAAAATAAGTTTCCCCATAAAGTCCCAAAACACAACACCCAAAATTAATTAGCAATAATCAGAGTAATTCTGCTGCCAATGTAGTTAACAAAGTAACGTCTTAGTATCTTATAATGAAACAATAAAATGTGTTTTCATGGTTACTCAGCGACCTGTTGTCTGTTTAGTTATTTTAATAATTACAGATATCACGCTCTATATGCAGTTATGTACACAGTGATGTCACTGCTGTGTGACAGTAAAATATATGTTTTTTTTGCAATAGAACATTTAACGTGACAGAAAAAATATTTTATTAACCAGATCAGACTTCTACAAAGAGTAAAATAACATTCTGGTTTTGTTCAACTCTATCATATCAGTTTTAAGCACTGTAACACATAATCACAATGATTATTAAACACTTGGAGCCATAGCCTTGGATGGCTGGGCTTAAACAACACCACTGCTTTTTACCATTCTAGTTTAAGCTAGTTGGTTGTCAACTGTAGTTTCATATTTAACTTATAACCATGAATTCTTTGCAAGAGAGCTAATACACATAGAACTTTTCCTTTCATTGTGTTGGTTTTCTGTTTAAAAAAATGTAATTTGGTGCTACTTAAACTTTTATATTTTATTAAAAAATCCAGGTTTTTTTGTGCAGGTGAGTGCCCAGTAGGTAAAATGTCGTCATGCCGTGTCTCAGACAGGCAGGGTTGACCCTCAGCACCCGAGGGTGTGTGGTCACAGAGCCAGAGTCCTGGACGTCAAGTGGAACCCATTCGACGATCACTGCATCGCCTCGTGCTCTGAAGACTGCACTGTATGTCATCCTCTGTGTTTATGCCAAAATTTGATGCTGAGGTTTGGTTTAATGCTGGTAAATGTATTAGTAATAGTGTATGTGTTGGTTGCAGGTGAAGATCTGGGACATACCGGTCTGTGGCGTCCAACAGAACCTCACCAAGGCCAGGAAGACTCTGATGGGTCACTCCAGGAGGGTGGCTCTGATTGAGTGGCATCCAACCGCCGAGAACCTGCTGCTGAGCTCCGCCTATGACTACAAGGTCAAAGACATCAACTGAAAACTACATTTTTTGTCAGGACTGATGTACAAATCAGAACTTTTGTTATATTTAACCCTATTTTGGACACTACAGTACCATCATCATTTACTATTTATATTCCAATCATGAAATGGCACACTGTAACACATGGGAACATTTAGTGAGGCAAAATAAGTCTGAAATGCTGTTCAATTTCAACATGAAGGCAACAGGAAAGTAGCTGTAACTTTGCACATATAAAAACAACATATTTTCAAACATCAAATTCTACTGCTTGAAAACTAGCCTTGTGTTGAAAAATGTGCACTTTTTTCCATTTTCATGTGCAAATAATGAAAACTGGCCACTGCTGTAGCCATTTAATTATTTGGATCTGCTGGAAACTATTTTGTCTGCATCGTCACCAAATGCAACTGTTTTGGGGGATATATTGAACCCTTAAAATTGCTTCTTAAGTAAGACGTTTTACTGTGGGTGAAAATACAAAAATTAACGGGTCTGATAAAATATGAAATTCTCACAAGTCTGGCAAAATATTTTACAGAAGTTCATTTTGGGTCCCAAATAACAAATAAGTAAACTCAGAACAAAACCTCAGATGGCGGAGCAACATATTTCCTAAACTAAGCCTGAACTGACACCCTCTGACCTGAAGTAGTCTATTTATTTGTCTAGTTCTTAAAATGCACACTAATCGATTGCACACACTTAGCCACTGTTTTCTTGGAACATGGAGAAAAAATAAAACAGCCGAATATGTCAAAACGGAAGGTCCTGAACAGTGTCTGCATTACAGGACCAAACATCATCCAACTCTGGTGCATATATTTGCTAACCTACATTTCTGGCACACGTTGGCATCTAGAATTAAACCAATAATGGGCTAAAATGGGCACAGCATTAGTCATTCTAACAGGAATTTCAGAATTATACCACTGTTTAAATAAACTATATTGCTTTAAGTACCTGGGTGACTACAATTAAAGGGTTATTGAACAGATAGAGCAGACAGAGGCCCAGACTCTCTGTCAAGCAACCACAACACGGCACAAAATTCCAAAAAAATGTAGCCAACTACTTCAAAAGTATCGAAAAGATACACAAAACACATAAGTTAATACAAAATAGATGTAAAACTACTGCAAGCAGGGCTAAAACTGACTGCAAGGAGATCCAAAAGAATCACAAAGACATGTACAAAGTCAGCAAATATGCAAAACTCAGTGTTGGTAGTAGTTAATTTTTTCTGGGTGATTCTCTGTAAGGCCCATGGTCACTTTGCACTCCAAAAATAATAACATGAATTAAAAAGCACAAAATTTAAACCGATTCCCACGTACTACAAGGGAATGTAACCCTGAAAATATTCATAATATGAACACAACATTTTGCATGAAGTTTCCATTAAAAAACAGACCAGTACTTTGACTTTAATACTGTAAATACATTTTGCTGCTAATACTTATGTATTTTTACTGAAATAGAATTAATAGTAATGGAGTATTTTTACGTCACTATATTACTACTTTTGCACAACTAAAGCATCTCAATATTTCTTCTATCTTTATATATATTATTAAACTAAGACACTGACAGAGATTTTACAATTAAACCCAGCAGGTGTAAAATAGTAGCCATCAGCTTGGTGTTTCGGTGTGTTCACGTAAACTCACCCTGCAGAACTGGCTTGACTTTGTCCCTGGTATCGTTCCAGGTCCTGCTCTGGGATGTTTCCCAGGCAGGTGCTGTAATCAGGCAGCCGGTCCGGGTGGTGCTGATGCCCGTCCACCACCGCTACCCGTCCGAGGCGCTGCTCCTGTCGGTCAGCTTCAACACCGATGGCAGCAGGCTGGCGGTCACATCCAAAGACAGACGGGTTCGAGTCCTGGACCCACGGACGGGAAAGATTTTACAGGTGTGTTTTTGAAGTGTTTATTTGCTCTGACTGTGTGGGCCTGTGGATTTGCAGTCATGCTACTAATGTTCCTGCAGGTGTCCAGCGGTAAGTCGCACAGGGCCAACAAAGTTTTATACATTGGAGCCTTAAAGATGCTTCTGTCCACTGGCAGCTCACCCTGGAACCACAGACAGATCGTCCTCTGGGACCCTGTAAGACACATTTTCTCCCTTTATCTTTAATCTGATCATTTTTTTTGACCTTGTTTAATATACAATGACCAGCATCATCATGCAGCATTGTTTGGATGTGGCGGGACATAAAAATATGTATGAAAAACAGATTAAACTGGACTACTGCTGCATAAAGTGGTACAGAGCTGGACTGATTAAGTTGCATCATGTTTAGTGGATTTATTAAACAACAGATTCAAAGTACTAAATCTCTATACTGAGAGTGGTATGTTTGTCTTTCGGTAAAACTGAAACATTACTGGTTAGTTGCTTGCTGGTCAGTTAAAAGCCGAAGAAGCAGCACAGCTTAAGGCCAGTGAAAATTGCTATTATTGCAGGGATTAAAGAAATCTGTAGCCCAAAGTCTAGTTTGTGCATCTAGGCACCTGTTTTTATGCAGATTTTCAATTTGTGCATAAGAAACTCCAAATGGAAATGATGAAAATATGAAAAAAAATAAGATCAGAATAGGTGATAATGGAAAAGTTGCTTTTTTCTGCCATTATTTAATAGACCAGAATAGACAATTAAAGCTGCCACCTATCTGAACTAACTCAGAATATTATTTAGCATTTTATTTTGTACATTTTTTTCCAAACTGTGTTTCCAGTTTGCTGCTACATTTGACAGCAACTTCTTTTTCATTTTGTCTGCATGTATTTGTGAGCAGGATGACTTATCTGAGCCTCTGTATGAAGAAGACCTGGACGGTTCTGCAGGAGTTCTCTTCCCGTTCTACGACCCGGACACACACATGCTGTACCTGGCTGGAAAGGTATAAAACTACATTTACTCATTTTGCACTTTGGACTATTTCCTTGCAGCTGTTTGGGTTTGAAAGGGACAAACCAATCTTAAGTAGCTGAAATTAGGTTAAGTCTCACAATAAGTGTTGTCTTTGTGTTTGCAGGGTGATGGAAACATCCGGTACTACGAGGTGAGCGCTGAGAAACCTTACATCAGCTTCCTGACGGAGTACAGGTCCCTGCTGCCACAGAAAGGACTTGGTAGGATCAACAAACACATCGACAAATGGATTAACCCACGCACACCCACAACTGTTGACAAAACAAAATGTAGTAAGATCTACGGTACATTAAAAATGACACTAGCAAAGAAAGCAATCAGATTTAACCTCAAACACAGCCTCCATCAGTTTTTTACCTGCAGCAGTACTTAATGTATAATAAAGACCAACTTAGCCACTTTGAGCCAACTGTACCAATATGTATTTTACACAAAAAGTGCTACCTTTGACTGTAGCTCTACAAATAAAACAGATCAACTTTATTTACCCATACTTATTTCAAAAGAAAAACCCGCGGAAGCATGCTGTTTAAGCACTTACTTTACAAAAAAGACCAATTTGGCTAGGTGTAATGACATGCGTTTTAAACAGAAAGAGATAACTGCGTCTTTTTGTAGCAGCACCTGCTTTAGCCCAGCTTAGTTAACTTTAGCATTAACGGCACACATAATTCAAAAAAAGCTAAACTTTAGTTATCTGTACCAATATTTACTACAGAAAAGGACAAAACTTAACCAAACTGTACCAATACTTTATTTAGAAAATAACAAATTTTAATCAAGTGTACCAATGTGCACTTCAGAGGAAAAAGTGCTAACTTCAGCTAGCTGTACCAGTACTTGTTTTAGCACAACTTGGTTAACTTAATGAACCATGTAGCTCTACAAATAATTCAAATATCTAATTTACTTCTATATACCAATACTTAATACAAAAAGACCCAATTAAACAAGCTGTAGATATACTTATTTTAAAAAAGACTTACTTGACTAGTTGTACCGAGATGTGTGTTAGACAGAAAGCATTAACTTTGGCTAGCCGTGTTTCAGCGCAACTTGGCTAACTTGAATAACTTTATCAACAAAAAGCATTAACATTGGCTAGCTAGCAACACCAGTACTTGTTTCAGCCAAACTTGATTAACCCTGTTAAATTTAGTTCCAAGTAGTTCTTCAAATAATTGAAAAACGATAAACTTTAGTTACCTTTTCCAGTTGGTACAGAAAAGGGCCAACTTTAGCTAACTGTGCCGATACACACTTTTGACAAAAGTACTCACTTTAGCATGGTGTACAGTACTTGTTTTATCCCAACATAGAACTAATTCTAGCATCTTAAGTAGCTCCACAAATACTGTAAAAAAAAAAAGTACTTTAGTTATATGTGCCAATACTTTTTACTAAAAAGACCCACTTAAAGAAGAACCAACTACTTTTGAAAAAGACCATGTTTAGCCAACTGTACTAGTCCTGTATGTGCTAGTTTTAAACCACCTTAGCAAATTTACATCTAAGCTGTTGTATAACATACAGCAAGTTTTAGGAAAACAACTTTAGTTATCAAAGAAGGTTAAAAATAGATGTACAAACCATTAACACAGCCAGTATCCTGTATACTACAATACAGGTCTGTACCTACAGTCTATGGTCTGTACACTCCTTACAGCATTAGACTGCTTAGCTTGTGTGTTCTATGCTTAAAGAGAACCGTTTTTTGTCTAAGAGGGTAGTTGGGCATCACGGGACACAGTCTTTGCATTTAGTATTATCAAAATCAAAATTAATGTTGCAGACATCCTGTTTGTTTGGAGCTGCATGGACCCTGGGCATTTAAAACTTCAAAAGAAACTGGCTGTAATCAGAAGTGTCCAACTTCACACTTCAGCATAGTTTAGACTCTGCACTGCACCGGTTTTATTTTTGGTAATCTGAAAAACAATTTGTGAAAACTCAAATATTCCTGACCACACAAACAGGCAAAGTTATGAGTTGGCTTCTCAGAAAGTTTACAGTTAGACTAATGTCAATGGCGTCCTACACTGCAAGCTTTATCTGAGCATCCAAGCAGCCAAATGTAACTTGATTTAAACAGTCACTCAGGATATATTTGATTTTCATAAGCATATATTTATATACACTCTACTTAGATACATTTAAGTTGATAGATGACACTAAATAAAACCTTAAAAATTACTTGTATGAAACATCCTTAATCTGTATCTTGTGCTGTCAAGTCCTAATTTCCTCTTGAACACGAGCAGAAAACGCATATTTGCAATTAACATGATCAGGCAAAAATATGACATAACTTTTGTTTGGTTATATTAGGATCTTGTCTGCATGCAGGTCCCTCTCTTTTGACCTCTAAACTCACTACAGGTGTGATGCCAAAACGTGGCCTGGATGTATGTGCCTGTGAGGTTTTCCGGTTTTATCGTCTAATCACCATCAAAGACCTGGTGGAGCCGCTGTCAATGATTGTACCACGGAAACAGGTGAGCGTTGACCTCGCTTTTCTTACTCTGCTGAGATACCTAATAGTAAGGGCAGAAAAAACAGGGGTTCCTTCCCATCCTTCCAGTCAGGAACCTTCCAAGAGGATCTATACCCGATGACAGCTGGAAACCAGGCAGCCATGACGGCTCAGGAGTGGCTCTTGGGAATCAACAGGGGTCAGTAGTCCACCTGTCTTCAATCCTCAATCTCATATGTGATCCACCACAACCACCACCAGTTTCTTACATCCCTCCACCAGGCCCAGTGCCGATGTCCCTGAAGCCTGGGACTCGAGTAGCCAACCCTTACCCAGAAACCCAGGCTGAGAGGGGGCTGGTGAGGCAGCTGAGCTCCCTCCGGTTCCAGATGGGTCCAGCTGGTGGCGCTGTGATGGGGACAGACCTGGACTTTATAGAGCAGGTAGAATGCAGTAAATGTGATCCATGAATATACATGATTTTAAAGATTGTTTTACATGAAATTCTGAAAACTAACCATTCACAGATCTACACTGGATCTTATTCCTTTGGAAGCAATGACCGATTGGTTTGTCATATTTTATACAATCTAGAAAACACACTCTTTAAAAGCGAAAATGCAATTACTTGTCAAAATAATCCTCTAATTTAGTTTTGTTGTAACTTTTTATATTCTTGCAGAGCGAGAACGTTTTTAGCGTGCATTGGCAACAATGTCGACTGCACCATGCGGGAGCTGTAACTATCCTGATTTTAACTTAGAAAGATCAAACACTTAGATTTTTTTATTATTATTTTTTTATTTTTTTATTTATTTATAAGTTTATTGTTTGGTTCAGGAGATTTTTATGACTGGATCTGTGAATCCTCCATACTAAAATAAGATTAAAAAAGAATAAAGTAAATTAAAGGCAATTCTTTTGCCAAATATCGCTCAGAAAAATTAATTTACACCACGAGAAATGCAGTGCTCAGTACAAAAAATGGTAAGATATAAGCACAATACATTACTGAAAATAGAATAAGTAGGCTAAAATAAGGGACAGAATAGAAAATTAATAAATACTGGCAATTATACTGAGGAAGTAAAGTAATATCACACACAATAAATATGGTTTGGAAATTGAAATTGGAATATTACATGTTAAAAATGTCGTACATAAGTGAAATACTGGACATTTAATTAAAGTATTATTCTAATAATTATTAATAAAATATTTTATCAAAATATTGCAGCTGAAAAATGAAATTTTTGATAATACATAAAGATATACAATAAGACATGCTGTAAGAGGAAAATATCAAATATTGCAGATTACACTGACATGTTATGAAAGTGAAATTTGCATTTAATTAAAATACTGCACATGTAAGTTAAATATTAGATTTGAAACTGATCTCACACAAATTATTGAGAAGAGTAATATTGCAAAAAATACTGCAAATCATCAAGATATTATCAAATTATCTGGGCCGAACAACATCCCACACTAGATTTTTCTTCTGATTGTCTGAATGGCTAGAACAATCTGTTCCAATTACCGTTTTCAGATGATGTTGAAAACTTGAGAACCTTTCCTTCAAGTTCTGTCTGGTGGTTTTGCTGCCGTTCTCTGTTCAGGCCTTCCTGGAGGAGCAGCTGGCTTACCAGGACGCCAAATACCCCAGAGATGTGAGCGATCTGTCGGGCTGGCAGCCAGACGAGACCCAGATCCCGCTGTGGACCTACTGCTGCACCCCACACTGTTGCGAACCTGCCGAGAGGCCGCCGCCGACCACCGAGAGCGAGGTCAGACGAGAAATCTTTCGTACAAGAGAATAATGGACGTCTGAGATCACTGTGGACCAAGTTTCTCCTCCTTCTCCCTTCCTGGCTCATCCCAGGTTCCTTTGTGTTTCAGCTGCTGCAGGCATTTTACAGACAGCAGGATGAGATTCGAGGCCTGAGGGAAGAGCTCAACCAGAAAGATGTTAGTATACAAACAGTGTGACTTCAGAGTGTCATAAAAACTAATGCACCACATTTTAGTGTTTCTGTTGTTTCCGCTCTGCAGGTGAGGATCGCTCAGCTGGAGATGGAGATTAAAAACACCAGAAACAACATGAGGGCCACCTTTTGACTCAACTGCTGCAATAAACCATCATTTCCAACCAATAAAAAGACACACAGCTGATCTCTCTACATGGCTATTACAGTGGTTTCATACAAAAGCTCACTGATTCACAATTCTACTACAATGTGTAGGTTGTAACAAACAAAACTTTCATTGTAGAGTTTCTCCATGAAGATATTGGGTGATTTGGTTTGAAAAATTAACAAAAAAGATTAAATTTATCTAAAAATTTGTAGAAAGCTGCAATTGTCTCACATTTTTAGACCAGATACACCCCGAATCTCTACAACATGCAAGGTTAACCTGATCCATAGAGACACAACATTAACTGGTGACTGTAGATGTATAAAACTGTGCAGAACCAAAAATATTTAGTATATTCTAATAGAGATCAAGAAATGATTCTGATGTCAGCAATCAAATATCTATCTAGGAAATTGTTCCATAAAGAACCTATATTTGCAAAAGTTTTGTGGAGCAAGAATTATGGCACCAAAGGAACCATTTTTTTGATCGGTTCTTTGAGGCACCTTTAGGGGTTTTTAAATGACCTCTTGCCAACAGGTTCTTTGTGGAACTAGTCTGATTCAACAGACTGTGGTTATAAGGGCGTTTTCTAGATCCCCTTAACTGCAGGAAACAACAACCTACAGGCAGCAACCTACATGAAGAAAATTAAAATTCATTCCCTGGATGTTTGGAATTGCTTTAACATTTTGTTTTTTTTTGTAGCAGAATGATGTGCAGCAGAGGGTTCTACACAGCACTGATGGATGGTCTGTCAATGCAAGACTGTTGTACAACTGTTCTTTAGTGTCATCACAGCAAAGAATAGTTTTTGGTTCAAGTCAGCATTTTTACTTTCTTAGTACAGCCCCAACTGAAGAAAAAAATATTTGCAGCAGCAAATGGTATTCAGGACACATTCTGATGTTCAAAACCTGCGGAAAAAAAAGTTTGATACCCGATAACCTCATAAATCTATTTTTTGGAGCAGATGGGAATTTTTTTTTTTTTTTTTTTTTTTTTTAATCAAAAGGCTGGGAAAGCACAATCCAGAATCAGGGTTGAGCGTTGTCTCATGACAGTCTGGGTTTTTTTTAACAAACTGAATCAAATTAAAGATAAAAAGAACACAAAAGGCGCGCGAGAGAGAAAACGCCAGGAGCAAAATGTTAAGATTTTATTTACAAAGTCCTTTTTTGTATGTTTTTTTTTGTTTGTTTTTCATTTAACTTACAGAAAGTAAAAAAAAAAGAAAACACAAACTCAACTAGTCAGTGTAAGTGTGAAGGAACAACATGATCTCTCTGAGCAGGAAGAAATGAAAAGAGGCAGAGACAAAGAGGGAGGCAGAGGGAAAGGTAAAGAGAGAGCGTGTCCCAGACAACCATACAAAATTAAACAAAAAACAATTTCTCTGAAAAAATATTTCTTTTAAAAAGCTCTGTTGGCAAAAAAGAGAGAACACAGTTTGCCCTGAGCGCACTCGGCCATGGGGGGGGGGGGGGGGGTGTTTTGGGATGTTTAGGAGTGGATCTCGGCTGCTCGCTTGAATGACATCAGTGATGATGTCAGAGAGGGACGTTAGGGAAGATGGAATGGAGGAAAAAACAAAAGGTGGATGGGAAAAAAGGAATCATAGGTTTGGTTATCTTTCGTTATTTCCATTTACAGATGCCACCTTTGTGTATTTTTCTTGGTTTTAGCTCTTGGGACGTTTTCTTCTCATGCAAAAAATTGTAACATGAAACCCACACGAAAAAAATAAAAAAAATTCTAACACCGAATTCACTTACAACAAACTTTTCTCGGGAACATGATGGTTTGCTATTTCTGAGGTTTGTGTTTCGATTGTAAAATAAAAATCTCATTTCTAACCTGTACTCGCCTCTGTGACACATTTTGAGCTTCTTATGACTGGTGATGCATTTCATTCTAACAAAAAGAAAGATTTCATGTTGATCAAATTACCATCATGTTTTCTTTTTACAGAGTGACATGGCTTAATGACTTTTAATCCTGAAAATCACAAAAAGATACAAAAAAAAAAAAAACTGTTTTTATCTCCTAAGTGAGACTTTGCTTTGCCTATTTCTGGGCTTAAAACTTTGCTCAAAATCTGCTTTTTTGTTTGTTTAACATCACCTCGTTGCGTTTCATTCCTGAGTTCACACACAAACAGAAGCCAAAAAGCAGTAGTCTGCTTGTGATGTGAGGGGGACTTTAAAGTGTAAGAGGACGCTGTAAACTGTCGTACTCCTAACAGGTTTTGTTGCATTTTTGGGATACTTTAGCTGTTGTGATGAGGACAATCAATGGGAGCAAGTTTTGGATCAAGATGATGAAATATGACGCACTGAACGATTAGCACAGTAATTTAGAAGTTAACGGAAGTTGTTCAGGTCTGCACTGGGATGAGACCAGCTTCAGAAAAGGGATGCAGCCCAGGAGTCGACCGAGTGGAGGAGGAGGGGGACGAGCGTTGGTGGGAGGTTGGGCGAGAGGTCGGAGGGGTTCAAGAGGGTCTTTAATCATCATCGTCATCATCCTCATCCTCGGGGTCCCTCTTCCTCTTCTCTCCTTTGGCCGGAGACGAATCCTCGTCTGCAGAGGAGAGATCAGAGGTTAAACAGCACCAGTGTTTCCCTGTGATTATAACAACACTACCGATCTATTTCCTGGTTCTGATAATTTAAACCGAACTAAGCTGCAACTATCCTGTTGATAGAGTAATTTTTCAAACAAAAATTGAAAACATTTGCAGGATTCTTGTCACATTGTCGCAATATTTGGAATTTGGGATTATTGGTGATATATAGATTCAGAAGAAAGTTTTGGCTTCTTTTTCCATTTTTTGTTTGGCATTTCATAGACACAACACATGGCCCCAAAAATTGGTCGCAGCCCTGTACAAAGCCGTTACATGCATCACAATATCGATCTGTTCTTTGGAAAAGTCATGAATTCAAATGACTTTCATGCATGTATGAGTCATTTTACAAGAAGATAACAGAATACTGTAATGGACTGATGTTGTTGTAGATGTTTCAATGTTTACTGTTCAGTTCGAGATTTACCGAAAGTCAGTGAACATGCCACGTTTAGTGAGCTCTCCTCTGATTGACGGAGTCAGCAGTAGTGAGTGTGTCGAATGAGAGAGAGCTGGGAACGCTTGTTAATTCTGGAGCTAAATTCTAGGGTTTGTAGTTATTTTGGAGTTGGTTACAGCGAATGAGATAAAGTCTCACTCATTCATCGCAGAGGGTCGCTACAATATGTTGCACTGTTTTTACAACTGGATCGATGTTCGTCAGTGTTTCGCTCTGTTCCGAGCATTTTATCATAACTTATTTCACTTCCATGGAGATGGCTTTGCTTTTCTTTGAAGCACTACCATCATAAGAGTCTGACTAAAGCTTAGGAGCCACAATGAAGGGCAAAACGTTAGCAAATGTAGCACAATCCAAGGCGGCGTACAATCGGCAAATGTAAACAAAGCCGTCATATGGCACTGCATGACGTTGTATCCATCTGCTCCGCTTAACCAGATCTGACGTCACGACGAAGCGTCGTGGGTCAATGATGTCATAAACCAAGGACCCCCTGTATATAGTAGCATTATTTGTATTTTTCTAATGTAATCTGAATCCCTAATGTACACCTTACTTTACCTGACTTTTGTATGCTAATATTAGATAGATATATCGGTAGAAAGATGGAGAAATAAAGTTTATTTTTACAATACTGCTGCTTCATTTGACTCTGGATCTAGATGTTGGTCAGCATGTTTAAGGTGTTAAGTTGCCATATTTATGTGAATTCAGACAGCAGCAGCGCTACATCTAAGTTTTGCAAAAAAAATGAATCAACCTCAATTTAAAATCCTAAAAAATGCAACGAGCAAACCGTAAAACGTTCAGTATTTTTAAACTCCCTGATTTAACCCCCACAAAACTCATGTGTGTCAAAGTTACAGATATAAACATTTTTTCCCATGAAAAAATTTGTGCATGTATTCATGACTTACTATAACTCTAAACTGTTGCCTCCTTTTAAAATGTGCAGGTCTACTGAGTCTGAGGTGGTGTATTTGCGACAATTTAAAAAAAAAAAAAAGAAAGAAGAAATTTGAAGAAGCGGCGGCTAGGATTTAGGAATGGCGGCTCGCCACTACTGAATGAATGTAGAGGAAACACTGGTTTCTTATCATATAATATATTCCAGCATCAGGTAAAAATGGATTTTCACTGGAGAGAGTCATAAAAAAAATTTTAAAAAAAAAACTGAAACTGAAGAAAATGAAGTATTCATACATTTCAAGATTTTAGGATTCTGTGTAAGTTAAGGAGTCAAAGTTACTCACCATCATCCTCCTCATCTTCCTCATCCTCATCGTCATCCTCACTGTCCAAGTCTCCATTCACCTCTCCTCCCTGTAGAGACAAATATGAACTGATTGTTGCTTCAAATCCAAAATCAGCTGATTGTTTAACATGAAAAATCGACTTGAAAAATTTTGTGGTTTTAGGCTAAAAGATTTTGAGAGTTTAAGAATTGCTGCAAAGTGAGTAATAATTTATATTATCTACTTATACGAAAGTGAACTACAGGCCGTGAGCTAATTTCTAATAGGCTGTTTACACATGTGGATGCAAGAAGACGCAATTAAGGGTGAATCTACATAGATACTTTATTAGTCCCAATGTAAATTGAAGTATCCAGCAGCTTACATGCAACAACAAAAAAAACAAAAAGGCAGGTTAGTAACCAGATTAACAATAACATTCAAGGTTAGCCCTAGTACCGTCGACTGAATACACACCTTGATTCTTTCCATCAGACCTTTACTTAAATGAAACTATAATGAAAGTCCTCCAAAAATAGTAGCCATTTATTCAGACACATAAAGCTACCATTAAATCATCAAATTAACAAGAAAAAATTCAAGCCTGAAATTAGTTTCTTCTGGCTGTTTTTTCCCTCATGGGTCACTTCAGTAGAGCTGCAATGATAATTTTCTAGATACATTCTAATAAATGGTTAAAAATGTTGAGTGCTTCCCAAAAGCCCAAGAAGACGACCCTGAACGTCTTGTTTAGTCCCTAACTCAAAGACAATCGATTTTAAGAAACAAAAAATGAAAGTAACCAGAAAGTCTTCGCATTGAAGAAGCTGAACTGGAGAATTTAGACTTTATTTCTTAAAAATACTGATCACACAGTCCAGTCTGTTCTTGGTCAATGACAAGGTGGATTACTCAAAGTTCAGAGTTGAATTTGACCTGAAACAAAAGAAGTCTCACCTCATCGTCTCCACTGTCGTCATCTTCATCATCATCCTCAGCCACTACATCTTCATCATCCTCCTCTTCCTCCTCAAAGTCCTCAGATTCTCCCTCTGGGATACAGAAACAAGGACAAATACCATAAATGAAGGAAAACTCAATGTGTTTGCTGATAGAAGGCAAAAGCTATTAAAAAAATATCAACAGGAGCTTCCTATTTTTCTGTACGTCAATTCATTGAATAATTACCTTCAGCTGTACTGTCATATATGACAAAGAAAAGCCAAAAGAAAACATTTTCTAAGATGCTAAAATCTGGAATTCTTAATACATCTTTCATTATTTCTGCTCCAAAATGACCAAAACAACTAATAAAATATCAAAATAATTTTTATTTTTATGTTGACTAATCGTTTGAGCTGCTCTGTCTGCAAAGAAAAGCAAAAAAATTTAAACTCATAGCATTATTTCAAGGTTTCCGCTTGAAAATGACCAAAACAATAAGTAAAATATCAAAATGTGGCTTATTCTTCTTCTGTCAGTCAACTAACTGAATTAACACATTTTTCAGCTCTGATGTATAAATGATGCAGAAAAGCAGAGAGCATTTCGTTTTTTCAAATATTTAACATTTTTCTATATTTTTGCTGATAAAGTTGTCAAAACTGTTGCTGAATTTTAAATGACCAAAATTACGAAACATCACAATAGCAGCTTATTATTTAGCCTTCGAATTAATAAACTGATTCATGATTTCTGCTGAACAGTCATCTGAAAAAGAAAAGCAATAAATCTTTTTTAGATGTTAAAACCTGCAACTCCGAGACATATTTTCACTGTTTTGGACAAAAAAACAAAGCAAAATATCAAAACAGTGTGTATTATTCGTCTGTCAGTCAGAGTCTTGCTGATACTGAACCTTCATCTTCGTCCTCGACTCCGTCCACTTCGCCGTCGGAGTCGGAGGCCTCGCAGTCGTCGATGTCGTATCCGTCCAGGTAGGTCAGCTGAGGCAGCAGCTTGAAGATGGACTCCCTGTAGTCGGCCAGGTTGGTCACCTCGCAGTTAAACAGGTCCAGGCTCTTCAGCTGGGGCAACTTTTTCTGGTGGGATGGAGGCAGATGTTATTGTTTCACCCTCAAATGTCTGATTTTAAGCTTCAAGTCAAATTTTTACTTTAGATGGAAGCTAAAACTTCAGAGAGAGCTGCTGCACAGCACAAGAAATATAATGTGTTTTTGAATGTAAACCATGTAAATATAATTTAGCAAAAACAAAAAATTCTATGAAAAACAATGTGCAGAATATGGGCACTTTACGAGACACTTCATACATTTCTACAAACATACCAGTCAAACCAAGACAGAAAACCAACAACATTTAAGGTAACATTTGCTGATTATCGTCTTAAAATGATCAATTAGATGTTTTACAGAAGAGGAATAAGATATTTAGATTCAGTGATCGTTTTGCCATTTCTTCGGCCAAAAATTGTGAAGAAACGTCATCAATTTGATGATTTACAAAAAATTAAGAAGATACGACAAGTCACATAATTGATTAATTAAATTATCATTTCAGCTGTACGAAAAAAAACAGGATTTTCTTTTTTTTTTAAGACACTAAAATCTGCAAATCTTAGATATTTGTTCGCTATTGTTGTCTTTAAAAAAAGGTCAAAGCAATCATTAAATATCAAAATAGCGGCTTGTTTGTCGTCTGCCAGTTGTGTAGTTGACTGACTAATCATTTTATGTTTCATTTATGGCAAAATGAAAAACAGCTACATTTTACAATAATTTCATGTAGCATAATTAATAACACCTGAACCCAAATGTGAGGCAGAACACTGAAGATTTAGCGATTTTTAACAAGATACAGGGAGTGTTTTTAATCAACTACTTGCAAAAAAGCTACACTAATGTGAGGGGAAAAAAAATAAGAACTCTTAACATCTTAACATCTTCTGAAACCTCTTTTGGTCCAAGTGTGACTTTAGTGCCTTTAGACATATAGGGAACAGTTGAATACATTTTCACAAACACACAAGTCAAAGAAAGACAGAAAACCAGCAACATTTACAACAAAATTCAGTGTATATGTAATATTTACAGCTGCATTTAACAGTGACTCCTACTACAAAATAACAAAATCTAGATACAAATAAGAAGCAGAAAAATAAAGATGGAGCTACTTTTAAAACCAGTTTTTGCATAATTGTAAAATTGCACGAGGAAACGCTTAATGTATACTTTATATTATGCTATGATGCTAAAGTTTAATAGCATCATAGCAATAGTTTGGATTGTTTTCAACCAACCACATACAAAAGAGCTACAAGAAACATTGGGAACTTTTTAAGATCTTCTGAATATTGCTTTAACTTCACCCACCAGCGGCTCCAGAGTGCTGATGTCTTTGAACTTGTTGCCGCTCAGGTTAAGGTGCGTTAGGTTGACCAGTCGCTCCGCCAGGACCTCCAGACCTCCAGATATCCTGTTGTCACTCAACTCCAACTGCAAAAAGACATAAAACACAATCAGTCTCAGAAAACACAACACAAACTTGACAAAGAAGGATAAATCTGAGTTTTCTGCTGTTGGTTGGATGTAAAAAAGTGCTGTGAAGAGGTTTATTTTCACTAAAAGGTGCAGCAAGTGATTATTTTCTTCATAAATTCACCTCCAGATTATTCTTCTAAATTGACTGATGATTTTTCTTTACTGGAAAATGTCAGTAAACTGGAAGATATCAATGAACTTTAGGTTGCTTGTTGTACCGGAACATCAATGCTTAAAACTCAAATAAGTTACATTAAATAGCATATAAGGCTGCGTTTGACTATGATTTTCATTATTAATTCATCCGACGATTACTTTTTGATTAATTTTATACATGAAATGTCAAAACAATTGCTAAGCTGAGGTCAATGTTTTGAAATGTCTAATTTTGTTTAACTGATTATATACACAACACATAAAAGAAGCAAATCATCTCCTTTTTAGATGCTGAAATCTGCAATTATGTGATTTTTTCACAAATTTCGCTTTTAAAAAATACTGATAAAATGTCAAATCAATAGTTTATTTTTACATCAGTCATTTAATTGATCAACGGACTATTCTATGACAAAAAAAGTAAGAAATCTCTTCTTTTGTAGACACTTAAATCTCCACAGCATGATACATATTTCACAGTTTTTGGTTTAAAAAAATGGCCAAACTAATTAGTAAAATATCAAAATAGTGGCTTCTTATTCTTCTATAAGTCAACTAACTGAATAATTAACATTTTTTTTCAGCTCTAATATTATAAATGATGTAAAAAAGCAGAAATAATTTTGTTGAGGTGTTCAAACAATTAACATTTTTTATTTTTTTGCTGATAAAATAGCCAAAACTATTACTAAAATATCAACGGTAGCCTCCTATTTTCTGTAATTGATTAATAGACCTATTGTTTGAGCCTTATTTTTATATATAGCAAAGAGAAACAAAAAATATTCTCTTTTGAAGATGCTGAAATTTGCATTTCTTAAGACATATTTTCATTCTCTTTGCTTAAAAATGGCCAAAAAACCCAATCAAAACAGTAGCTTATCATTATGTCACTCAAATAAGCTCTATTTTTACATATGAAATTTGATACTCTTTCCAATATTTGATGAATAAGTTACCAAAACAATTAATAAAACATAATAACGGCAACTAACAATTCTTTGGCAAGTCATTTAATTGATTAACTGACTAATTATTTCAGCTGCACGAAAGCAGGACATTGAAATCTGCAACTCTCACTATTTTCATACATGACAAAGACAAGTGGAAATATTTTTCATTGTTAAAATCTACAAATATTTGACATTTTGTGTAAAAAATAAACTATTAATATAAGAAATAGTAGCTTCTTATTTTTCTGTTAGTCATTTAATTCACTAATGGTTTCCGTTCCACTATTGTATTTGACAAAAGAAAATCAGAAATAGCTTCTTTCCAAACATTCAATGCTGCAAACATTTTCACTATATCAGCTTAAAAATAGCCAAAACAATTAATCAAATATCAATTTAGTAGCCTGATATGTTCGTGCCAATTAACAAATTGATGAATCACCTAATTGTTTGAGTTCACCTATGATACATGACAAAGAAAAGCATCAAATTATCACATTTTAAAAGTTCGTACCAGAAACTTGTTGGGTATATTTGGGTGGAAACACTTCGACACCGTTTGTGAAACCGGTTCTGTTACCTTTTTGAGTTTGTCCAGTTTGGGGACGTCTGCTACGCTGGTCAGGCCGACGTTGATGAGGCTGAGCAGCTCCAGGTTTGAGAACTCTTCTGTGATTCCTTCAATCTTTCCTTCACTGGAGCGACAGTTATCCAGAACCAGCTCCTGGACCTGTGTGGGAGGAGGCAGGTCGGGTTAAAACAAGGTGGGTCACAGGGTTTTATAATCAAATTAAAGTGGATGCATCACATTTTATTAGAGATTTTAGTCAGAACTCTGTTTCAAAATGACATCAGTGATGTTCGTGGTGTCAGTATGACTAATTCAAACAGTCATTTTACTCCTGTGAGGTAAGACAAAGATGAATTTGCACACAGGCAGCAGACACAGGAAACGCCACTTGATTTTTAGTCACACATGAAGTTCTAGATCACGTTTTTGTTGGTGCTTTCCACAGCAGAATGACTGATATTATTTGTGAACCTCAGCCCGAAACCATTTTTTCTGTCTATATTTTTACATTTCTTCCTCAGCAATCTTGTAAATGAGGCTTTTATACCTACATGTACGTGTGTAATATAATTATCATGACATTTTGAATGCTCCAATTATTGCTTCTTATTTCACTTAATTTGCCTTTTAATATTTTAGTGCTGTTCTTATATAAGTTTATTTATGAATGTTGTCAAAAACTCATTGTTTTCCATCATAAATGGCACAAATGTGCGCATTCACGATCCAACAGCAGCAAATCTCTGGACCTGTTTTTCAAATAACCTAACTGTTGCTGATTAATGTTAGAAATGATGACAGAAGCGTGATAAAATAGGCTCCAGAGTCCTGCTCAGCTTCTAGCTGGACCGGATCCGGGCTCTGTTTGTAAACTCCTAACACACGTGACGCTGCTAAGCTAACTCTCCTGCTAACTGCTAGCGTCCCCGCTGCTCTCTTTCTCATCTCCCCGGGTCATGAGAAGTTACCCGGACTGAAAACAAACCCGCTTCTTTCGAGTTTCTGGGAGTAATATAGACGAATACAGCAAACCAGGATGTGCAAGTTAGCCACATTAGCACGCTATCGCTAACACGCCGCTGGCTACGCGCCTTTAGCACGTTATGAACACGGGGTCCGACTAGTTCCTGGAAAAGCGACGCGAGAAGCAACCTCGTTTGAGTTTTTGAATATTTAACATGAGTAAATAATGATTAAAAAAAACTGGAAATCAATATACGTACTGTAACTACAATGCACTCATTTCTTTGCATTAATTTAATACGATTAACCATAGAAATCACAGGTGATTTTTAACGTTTATTGCTAACGTTATCTAACATTTTTTTCACGAAATGCACAACAGCTATGGTGTAAAATAATTAGGACATTAAAAAAATAACGTGTCGTGTTCATTAAAAAATCATGAACTGGCGTTAAAATAGACAATTCGTTTAAAACTTCGAAATATCGCAGATCCAGGTACTAGCCATATCCGGGAGATACGGATGTTAGTTTCAGCGCCGAAGCAGAAGCCGCTTTTAGGTCTTTTTACAAACACGAAATTCGTAACAAACTACTTAACAACTTGCAAGGCAGTTTAATAAAAAAAAATATATCGCGAAATATGAGTGAAAATGAAAATTACAACGCGGTAAACAACTGCGTGACGAGATTGTTTACGAGCGATAAAACCACCGAGAGGGTAAACACCTCTGGGGGTGAAAGGAAGCCTTAAAATGCAACTTATTACATCAATTTCTAGGTTTTACACCAGCTCAGAGTTGTACTTTACTCACTAAATACGCATTTTGGCACTTTTGTGGAGCTGCAGACGTGCTGCCATGTGCTCGCCTGCCCCCTACTCCTCCGGCCGGCCAAGTTTACGCAGTAACGAATCCAGTAAAGACGAGCACAAAGCGGGTTACTCACCTCCGTGGGCGACCGGTGCCTCAGTTCTAACGAGACCCTCTTCTTCATGTCCATTTTTCTGTGGGTTCGGCCTGAGTTTGGGGCTCTGCGATGCGGAAAAACTTGTTTCTCCTCGATCCTCTCTTCAGCATCAACACGCGGAGTCAGTGTGACGCTAGCAACAATGAAAACCTACGACTTCTCAGTAGGACTTCCAAAATAAGATTTCTAGAAGCGCAAATCAGACATTTTCTGAAAAAGACGTGTCATTTCCAGCTGACATATAGCTCTATAATAGTAACTGTACGTTTTAGACACTTTTCTTTATTTCAAATAATAATTTGTGTATTTATTACTAGTTCCCTTTATGTGTTTATTTTGAAGGCAGCACATTAAACTTCCTGTACGTTCCTATTTTCTTACGTCTAACTTGACGCAGCTTCACAACGACGCCGTGGCGTGTGTGAAAAGTGGGTCAAGCCGTTGCCGCGTTTAATTGTCCTCGAAAATATTGTAAATGTTTAAAAGTTCGTAGCACAAATTCACCTCTAATTTAGAAAAATCTGCAATTTCTAAGCTTTAAAATCATTTTTGTTACTTAATATCAGTATTATTTTAATAAATTGAGCGGAAGAATATAGAAAATTAACAAAGAACTCCATTTCAACCCTGGTTCTTTAATCATTTAATGATTAAGTACTCAAATTATATTGTATGAATTGTGTTATTTCTACCTTAACTCCTTAATTGATTTATTGTTGATACGTTTTGTTAAGCTTTTTTATTTTTCCTGCTTTTTCGCCAGATAATTTGTATTTGTCTGGCGAAGTGTAAATTTCGAGTTTTTGAGGCGAACTGAAGGGATCAGATGTTGATTTGTAAAAGGAGGGAAACGCAGCAGAAAGGAAATAAGTATCCGCAGCGGCACTAGCGGCCATTTAGGCTCATTACACACAGAAAAACATTATTATATTATATTTATTATATTATATTATATTATATTATATTATATTATATTATATTATATTATATTATATTATATTATATTATATTATATTATATTATATTATATTATATTATATTATATTATATTATATTATATCATATTATATTATATCATATTATATTATATTATAGGTCCGTGTACGGATCTGGTAATTTTCCATTCTGAAACGGGTATTGAAAAACAAAAAACGAGTGGTCATTTGATTTTTGTTTTACAATACAAAAATTAAAATTGAAATACAAGGCGTTTTTCCTTTTCATGATCAAAAAGGGATATACGATTTTTTCAAAAATGCTTTGATTTTCGTTTTGTATTTAGGATAACAAGAAAGTAAAATCAGTAAGCGACAGAAACGAAATAAGGTCCGTTTTTTTCATTTTCTGAGACCGGAAGTGGTCATCAGCAAGTGTGGAGCCAAACAGAGTACGGTGCATAGACTGTATATACATTTTTTTCCAGTTAGTTTTCATGGTAAAAATGAGAGATCAGGTGGCCGATCTTAAAATAAATCAATATTGATTTTTTTTTATAGAGCGTAAAAGTTTTGCGAAGGCAGGGGGCGGGGCTACTTGATTGCCAGTCCGGTCTGGAATGATTGACAGGTCCTATGGAGGAGGCAGCAGAGACTCTGCTCTCCTCGTTTGGATTAATTCTGATATAACTAGTGATGGCTGATCGAGGCTTTGTTGAAGCTTCGACACTTCATTCAAAACATGGTTCATTACTCGAGGCCTCAATGACACACAGTGCTCGAGTAGGACATCTAGTGGTCAATAATATGAAGTGCAATCAAGACGTGGTCGTTGGTTCATGGATTGTTTTGGATTTGATTCGCCATGCACACATTCCTGTTTGACTGCACTAGATGATTGTATGGGTTGTAGTGGACACAAAAATAATATTACTAGTAATAATAATGACAATAACTATTGAAGAGCACGTTTCTTATTTCCCATGTTTGTCTGTATCCCTATATACTCTTTGCTTATATTCTGTGTTATGAAACATTTAAACGGTGCTGCTACATTCATGAGATGCTCTACAAATACAGACTGATGTCATTTTCACATGGGGCTGGTGCAAATAAAGATTTTATGGATTATTATGGATTTTGGCAAAGTATGTCTTGGGGTTTATTGGTAAAGAGGTCAGTAAAGAGGGTGTGCTTATGTAACTGGTTATGAGGTTTTATTGAGAAATAATTTATCAACAGTTTTGGGACCACTGTTCCCTCTAAGCTGCGCGCGATACTTTTTTTTTTTTTTTTTGCACATTTATCATCTATTTTTTTTTTTTTTTGCCATTTTCGAGTTTTTTTTTACCTTGAGTCTCGACTCGATCGTTTTTCTCAGGAGGTTGGACTTCAGCCTTTGTGCTGGAGGGTTGAACCCTCAGTTCCAAGACTTTCAAAGCCTCCAGACCTCCCGAGTCCTCAGGACCTGAGCTTTCACACAGTCTGAGGGCTGAAATTTTCTAAGTCCCACAGTAGTTCTCTGTTAGATTGAACTTCCAGACAGTCCAAGGACTGATATCTTCTAAGTTCCTGAGTAGTTCTCTGTTAGTTTGAACCTTCACACAGTCTGAGGACTGAAATCTTAAAAGTTCTTGAGTAGTTCTGTTAGTTTGAACCTTCAGACAGTCTGTTAATGTTTCGATTAAATCTTTAAGGTTTTTCTTTTTAAATGTTTTACCACCTTTTAATGTTTAATTTTCTTTTTAAATCCTTCATTGTATTTTCAGTGTAATTCCTATTTGAACTTTTATTGTCTTTAAGATATAATTTTCTAATTAAACATTTAATTTTTTAATTAAATGTTTTGTCTTTTTTGGCATTTTATTGGATAGGTGTAGTGAGAGACAGACAGTAAAACAGGGGAGAAGAGTCGGGGGAAAACTTGCAGAAGAGGGCCACTAGCGGGACTCGAACCCGGGACGCTGCATCAGGGACCAGCCCCTGTACATGGATCACCCGCTTAACCTGTTGAGCTATATGGGTGCCCATGTTGTATCTTTTTAAGGGTTTAATAATCAGATTAAATGTTTTGCATTTTTAAAAATGTTGAACATTCTTCTTGTTTAATTGTATTTTTTAAATGTTTAATGATGGAAAATACTTTATCTGTAATTTCAAATATTTGTATTTTAAAAATTTTGTTTAATTTCATAATGACATGTATTGTATGTTGTTGAATGATCTCATTCCATATTTTGTCTGTTTAATAGAATTTAATGTAATTTAATGTTTACTCTATTAAACAGACAAAATATGGAATGAGATCATTCAACAACATACAATACATGTCATTATGAAATTAAACAAAATTTTTAAAATACAAATATTAGAAATTACAGATAAAGTATTTTCCATCATTAAACATTTAAAAAATACAATTAAACAAGAAGAATGTTCAACATTTTTAAAAATGCAAAACATTTAATTAGATTATTAAACCCTTAAAAAGACAAAACATTTAATTAAAAAATTAAATGTTTAATTAGAAAATTACATCATAAAGAACAATAAAACTTCAAATAGGAATTAAATAGAAAATACAATGAAGCATTTAAAAAGAAAACTAAACATTAAAAGGTGGTATATGTACATATAATTTAATTGTATTTAATGTTTAACTCTATTAAACAGACAAAATATTGAATTAGATAATTCAACAACATACAATACATGTCATTATGAAATTAAACAAAATTTTTAAAATACAAATATTAAAAATTACAGATAAAATATTTTCCATAATTAAACATTTAAAAAATAAAATTAAACAAGAATATTAAACATTTAAAAAATGCAAAACATTTAATTAGATTATTAAACCTTTAAAAAGACAAAACATTTAATTAAAAAATTAAATGTTTAATTAGAAAATTACATCTTAAATTTCTTAAATCTTTTTAACAATAAAACTTTTTAAAAGTTTTATTGTATTAATTTTTTTTGTTTGACTTAATTGCTTTTTGTTATGTAGTTTATTTCGTTAATCTTCTTTTTCTGTCAAGATTTTAACCCCAACCTTAAAAATGAAATAAACCCTTAAATCACAATGAAAATACTTCTGTTGTCACAGTCATGAGTTAGTCAGTTATTCAACTTTATTTGTTTAGCACCTTTTACACAGATGACAAAACTAAACAAGCAAAGAGAAAAAACTATGATTAAAACTCAAAAACATTAAAAAAAAAAAAAAAACAAAAACATTTAACATGGTAATAAAATATGTTGTGTCCAGGGGATGGAAGGAGTTTATTGAAGTCTTCTTGGGCTCACATGGTAAATCATTTTAAATATAAACTTGATATTCAGTCTAAGGAAACTGCAGAGTGACAGAAGAACCAACAATATCTCCTGTTTTCTCCTTTAATGAGTCGACTCTTCTTGTGCTTTCAGACCAAAGAACTACAGACTCTTCACAACCTGCTCAAACTCTTGGTACAGGACCTCACCACACGGGTCAAGAAGGTTTCCGTCTCATTTCTACTCTGAAGCTCACCTTCTCCTGCTCAAACTGCTGACAAATGTTTCTGCTGCTCTAAAGTCTGGTCTCCAGAACTTCCTAAAAACTCTCAAAGTCTCTTCTGCTGCAGGTTGCTTTGTAGAACTGTTCCAGAAAACCTCACTAAACCACATGGAGGGGCCTCAAGATAGTCGTCCAAATGAAACCATACAAAAACCAAACTAACACAACCCAAACGCTAAAGTCTCCTGCAGCCTACCAGAGAACCTCTGAGAACAGAGAATCAGGACAGGAACTCTTACCTTCTGGACAACCAACGTTGGTTCACAAACAAGAATACACAATGTGTCTGAGCAAAAACCTCTAAAGACTCACTAAAGCCAAGATAAAGACACAACTCAGCTGCACCAAATCCACTAATCACTGCACACATTAGCACCATGTGCTGACTGTGGCTAAAGAACCTCATTTACCAAGACAACTATCCAGTACAAAGCCCTAAAACACACCAAGAAACACATTAAAGACGATTTTACTGCTGGAAGCTGCAAGCCAACGCCTAAAGAACAAACTACAGCAACGGAGCCAAACCCAGTTCATTGGTGAAGAGAAACAGAGGAAATGTTTGTCTGCAGCTAAATAAAGCAGGAAGACACTGAGCTGCTCAGGTGTTCCTGATAACACCAAGCAGCCACCTGGACAGCCAATAGGAACACAGCTTCCTGGAAGTCCAGAGGGCTGGGTTAGTGAAGGAAATTTAGTTTAAAGTTGAAGCAGAAAGTTAACAAAGAAAGTTGAAAACCACCTTCTGATACCTGAAATCTCTGAGTTTTCACACAAAGAACACCTGAACATGTCAAACTGGCTTCATAGTAGAACCATCATTGTAAAAACGTCATAGTATGGTGTGTTGCTCAAAAAACATTAGGACCCGGCTGTCAGGGGACAAACATGTAAGAAACATGAGAACAGAGAGAACCCAACCAGTAGGTCACAGTTTATCATCCCCCAGTCATCTCCTGAAGTCCATATGGTGAGAGACATCAGTATCTGGTTGTTAATTTACCAGAGGATGCTTATAATCATGCTGATGTGGTCTGTACTCTACAGTATTTTAGTGACTCAATAAATGCCTACGTTGTTTTTTTTTAAATGCTTTTTAGTTTTTAATCAACATTTAAGAGCCTATATGTAATCAATAAATGGCCTTTGCCTATCTTAAGAAAAATTCACTCAGAACTCTGATATGTTAACAGTACTAAATAAATCAATAAATACATGAATATACACAAAAGTAAGTTAATACATTAACTGTGTTAAGATAAGATTTAGATTTTTAAAAAAAAAGTTGTTTATGTTTTTGCAGAATCCAGTATTGCTCACTGGTTGGTCATTACATTTTATTAGTTTGATTTCACTGTTTAAAATGATGCCACCTCTTTTCAGACAGAATATGTGATAATAAAACAATACAAAATGTTTAGTTCCGTGTTAATAAAGCACTTAAATCTTTAAGTATGGCTAAATGCTTTTTTCAAAATTAAATATATCACTCCTTAGGTGGTAGTGGCCCCAAGTTCAGTAAAGTTGGAAAGATATTCACAGATTCGGGCTTCCAGCATCAATAACTCATTAGATATAGGTTGTCAAAACATAAACGGTGCCTCTTTCCCATTGTTGCAAGGCAGACAATGTGCTACAAGCCCAGTTTTATCAAAAGTAGCTGTCTTTCAAGCTACAGGAATAACATTGGTGTCTACGGAGTGAACAGGGTCCGTCTGCAATTTGCAAAAACCACTGCAACAGTAAAGAGAGACAAATATTCAATAACTTCACTCTTATACATTGTAGTGTCACTAAAATCACTGCAGCCTTCAACTGGCTCCTGTTGACAAAGTGTTTTAACAGAAATGTAAATGCTGTAATTTGATTCTTTTAATAAAACCATGTAACTTGAATGGATGCGATGCTGGTGTGACCACAGTGCACACGTCTGATGTTGCTCACAGTGGTCCAAGGGACGCTCAGGGAGTTTGTGTGTTTGCTCAGACTCATGAAAAATTACAGGGAACATTGTTTGGGACTCAAGCAGTTCCTTCTTTTACTCACTATCTCCCCAGCCTTAGAAAAAAAAAAAACCTGTTCACACGGCACAGATGAGGCTGAGGTACACAGGAAATGTTTGGCTCCATTGTACAAGTTTGGGTAAACAGTTTTGTGGGTTGCCCAGTAAGCCAGTGGGTCTGCCGTTCTTTCTACAATTGCATTCGCTGTGGCGCTTTGCATTTGCCAGGCTCTACTTGCGTCTTCGTCTAATAGGATCCACAGTTGAACTGAAAAATATTGAAGATCATCATCATCATCACCAGAAATGTCAGTCATTCCCTATTCAGAAGAGAAAAAGAATACCTGTGGAAGGTGCTGCTGGTGGTGGAGGACGAGGCTGTGGTGGTGCTTGTGACGTAGATGACTGCTGCTTGGTATTCTTTATGTTAATTGTTGTGCATTCTGTTATTAAACGTTCTTTCACACTGGCTGCCACTCTGATTGGTGAATCCAAAAGTTTTGAACTGCAGAGCCACAAGTGTAGCAACAGTCAGTGAACTGTTCTTTTCTTTGGTTTGTAGTCTGTCAGCTAAGCACCTGACAAGGTTCTGTGCCAGGTGTTGTGGCATGGAGGTGGTGAGTTGGGAATATATATATATATATATATATATATATATATATATATATATATATATATATATATGTATATATATATATATATATATATATATATATATATATATATATACATACATACATATAAAATATATCTATCTATCTATCTATCTATCTATCTATCTATCTATCTATCTATTCTCTACGAAATACGAAATCTGACATACTACTAACTCTCAAAGCAAAAACAACAGCAAAATTAAAGCTGCAAGCAGCGTTGGACGGGTCCTCACATCCGTGCCGGTCGGCGAATCCACGTACGTCCGCCAGGTGGCGCTACGACCAAGAGTACATGTCAGCATATGGATGTGATCAGGGCAAGACTCTGATCATACATGTAAAGTTTGAAGCAGATTGAAGCATGTTTAGGGTAGTTACACAGCAGTTGATGTTTCATGGCAAAGCATCAAAATTCAGGAGGCTGCCATGGCCACGCCCTCAGACTTTTGCGGAGCATTTTGATAACTTTTGATCACCCATGTGTGTAGTACATCCTGCCCGAATTTCATCTCTCTCGGTGTTACCCTGTTTGAGTTTATAGCTTTTGAAAATGTCTAAAAATGACCCAAAATCGTCAAAACATATGACATATAATTCAAAATGGCTGACTTCCTGTTGGATTTTGGTCATGGGTGTCAATTACATTTTTGTGTGTCTTGATGAGTTACATATGTGTATGTTTTTATGTTCAGCTAATATCATTTCCTCTGGACAATGTTTGTGGTGTTAGAAGTGGACGTTTGTAGGGAGTTTTCAGTTGCGATACTTTAATGCATAAATATTTGCAGTGGTGGTTTCACTGCAAGCATCTACTGATGTCACCAGTGAAGTAAATAAAAACAGCATTTGTTGAACTTTACGCCTCTCAGTGTCTGCAGTTAGTTTAGCTGAATCAATGCAAAGATATTTCTATTTTTCTACATGACAGGAATGTCAGTGAAATCCAAATGCTAAGAATAAACAAGTGATCTGCCTGGTCACAGATCCCACTTTAATCCAAAATAAAGACTTTGCAAGGAAATGAACTTGAAATATGAGCCACCAGTAAAAGTTGTGATCAGACAGAAGGGCCTGTATTTTATCTTTGGAGAAGTTTAACATGTAAGTTTGTGCAGCTGATCAGTGGTGAGGCCTGTGGATGACTGGAGATGTGTGTGGACACTTAGACGAAGCAGCAAATGTGTTGAAAATGAGTTGTCTTCTCAGAGTCTTGAAGATGTTTTGTCAGAGCTAAGAAAGAAGTAAGAGATCCTGCAGGTGATTGTTGAGTGGTGTTGAGGAATTTGAATGTAGAGGAATAGCAAAGAGATTTTGAAGATATTTAAGCCATAAGTTGTATTTTATTTGTTTGCTGTTCTCTCCCATTTGTAGTGAAGAGAAGTGATTTGACATGAAGAATGTGATTTGTGTGGCTTTGAAATTGTGTTAAAATGTAAAAATGAGTGATGAGGAGAAGAGTGTGACTTTTTAGTATTGTTTTTTAGCGTGTTCTTTAAAAGTTGTAGGTAGATTATGTTCTTTTTTTGATTTTGTGGATTGTTTTTTTTTCTTTCAGTGTTGATGTCACCGCCTTGACGAATAGAAGAAAAGCCTGTATTTGGGTATGTAGGACCGGTAGTCCAGAGGTAGTGATGGTGGTTTGGAACCTGGAGAGTGCAGGTTCAATCCCCCACTCTGCTCAAGCTTTTTTTTCACATTTGGGCAAAATTCACCAAAAATATTCTTTACGCTCTTTACGCTCTTTACGCTCTTTACGCTCTTTACGCTCTTTACGCTCTTTACGCTCTTTACGCTCTTTACGCTCTTTACGCTCTTTACGCTCTTTACGCTCTTTACGCTCTTTACGCTCTTTACGCTCTTTACGCTCTTTACGCTCTTTACGCTCTTTACGCTCTTTACGCTCTTTACGCTCTTTACGCTCTTTACGCTCTTTACGCTCTTTACCTTTTTCAGGCAACTTCTTGGTTTTGCTGGAACCACCCTTGAACTCCAATCCACTGACACTCCACACCACAGACCACAACCTTTCCACTCCACTATCATCCTCCGCAAGGTTCCCAGTGGGGATTCGAACCGTGACCCTCCACATGACAGACACACAACCTATGTGTGAGCTATCTTTCACACAAGGTCCTTCGTGGACTTTGTTGTAATGATGGTTGAAAGAGGTTGTCATACAGCCAAAGTATGTATATATTGTAAATAAAGCTGCTGTAACAATGTAAATTTCCCCTGGAGTGGGGAGAAATAAAGAACTTTATCTTATCTTTATCTTATCTTATAAAGTGTCAAAAGAGCCCTGGGCTGGATTCGAACCAAAAACCTCCCGGATGAGAGGCAGATAACTTACCACTGCACTATCCTTCCTACTGGGTGTAACTGTTAGTTTTCCTAAATGATGGTACACAAAACTATTAAGGAGGTGAAGATAATAAAGGTACTAAGGTGGATTTCAACCGGAGACCTTCAACATGCCAGGCAAAAAACTTACCTCTACACCACCTGTCCTACAAGATGCTGTTCTAACTTTGCTTAAATGATGCTAGCAATTAGTACTGGAGCATCCAAAGGACACATAAAAAGTGTGAGTGGGGATTTGAACCATGGACCTTCAACATGTGAGGCACAGAACTTACCTCTGCACCACATTTCCTACAAGGTGTTGTTGTAAATTGGCTTAAATGATGGCATCAATCAGTACTGGAGCAATCAAAGGACAAATAAAAGGTGTGAGTGGAGATTTGAATCATGTGAGGTACAGAACTTACATTGCAGGTTTGTTTCTGAGACTGAATACACCCAATCTCATCTGATCTGCAAAGCTAAGCAGGGTTGGGCCTGGTTAGTATTTGGATGGGAGACTACCTGGGAATACCAGCTGCTGTAAGCTTTTTACTTCTCCTCACAACCTGAACAACACACTGCTGGTCATTCACTAGAGACAGCTATCAACTAAAACCTCTTGGTTTCTTTATTATACGCTCTATGAGGTGGATAAGCTGCAGCTCATGCTGATTTATTGCTGGTTCTGGTTGGAGCCAAAGAACAAAGGCGTCACCTGTTGGAGCAGCTGATGTCCTGCAGCCTCTTCACCACAGAAAGCCTCTGACAGCTTCAATTCTTTACACTCTGACTGCAAGACACCAATCACATAGGAACATATACATGTGTGGAACAAAGAGCTGAGCTGACACTCAACATGTGTTTGACCATTTATTGATAAAGACATTCAAACATGTCTAGAGATAGAACACCAACGCACAGTGTAAGAAATGTCAGAACAGACTTCACCTGCTCAGGAAACTGAGGTCCTTCGGGGTGCAGGGAGCAATTCTGAGGACCTTTTATGGTTGTGTGGTGGTATCAGCCATCCTGTATGGAGTGGTCTGCTGGAGCAGCAGCATCACGGCTGCAGACAGGAAGAGACTAAAGAAACCGGTTAAGAAAGCAAGCTCTGTCCTGGGCTGGTGTTAGACAAGAGGATGATGACAAAGCTGTTGTCTATCATGGAGGACATCTCCCACCCCCTGCAGGAAACAGTAGAGAAATACAGGTTGAGAAGTTCATTCTAATAACGAGGACAGCTGCAGCAGCAACTAACACAGGCGTTCAGTGGTAAGTTAGCCACCTGTGTTAATTAGCCCGCTAGCTAACTTAGCCGCTTAGCTAGCTAACACGTCCAGACCAACTGCTCAAACACGACAAAACACAACTCTTCACAAGTCGCTGACTTAACGTACAACAAAACAACGCTACTGGTTAGAAGTATTTATCTTCTTACCGTGTTTTACTCCAAAAACAAGATCAACAGCAGCCAGAGATGCTACCAGACGTGCCGACCATAGATACACATACACTAGATATGCTAGCGAGCTGTCTTCTATATTATCTATGGTCTGACCAATCACTGCTCTCTGGCTCTCAGTCAGTCTGACCAATCACTGCTCTCTGGCTGCGCCCTCTGAGAATCTTGTCGTTGTTTGGCTCCACACTTGCTGATGACCACTTCCGGTCTCAGAAAATGAAAAAACGGACCTTTTTTCGTTTCTGTCTCTTACTGATTTTATTTTTTTGTTATTCTCAATATAAAATGAAAATCAAAGCATTTTTAAAATTTCGTATATCCCTTTTTGATCATGAAAAGGAAAAACACCTTGTATTTCAATTTTAATTTTTGTATTTTAAAACGAAAATCAAATAACCACTCGTTTTTTGTTTTTCAATACACGTTTCAGAACGGAAAATCCAATTGCCACATAAATACACGGACCATTATATTATATTATATTATATTATATTATATTATATTATATTATATTATATTATATTATATTATATTATATTATATTGCTATGTATCTTATTTTAAGGTCGTATAATTATATTTCTTGTTGTCTATTCAATTGTTTCATTTTAACACAAACGAACACTATCATAACTTCATCATAAAATATAATTATTTTGATATTTTCTCAGATTTATACTTTAATCACGTGTGATTTGAAAGTTAGTTGCTCTTGTATAGTATCCGTTTCTACTTATTTATATTTCACATTCTTCTGATTATTAATCTTAAGTACTCTAATTATTCTTGTAGGGTTTTTTTTAAATTAATTTACTATTATTTACTAGAAGGTACACTGTACTAGCAATTTAGTAATTGAATGAATACTTACTGTTGTTGTTCAATTTTAAATGCTCTAATTATCAGTATGATTTTTATTATTTTAATGATTTTGCCTTTTATTTTTTGTTAGTGTAATTCTTTAGAAGTTTTTTTTATTAGTGTGACTATATCTATTATTTTCCATACTCAACTATGTTGTAAATGAGGTCCCATTACCTCAATGGGTTTAAAAAAAAAGGTTGAAATAAACTTATTAGGATTACTCTTAACCTTATTGTTAGCGTTTAAATGCACTAATTACTCTTAAAGCTGATTTTACATTTTAGTAGTGTTACCTTCTAATATTTATTTAATTGTTATTCTTGTCCATTTATTTTATTTCTGTGTCCATTTCTTGTATCTTTCTACTCAGCTATAAGGTAAAGGAGGCATCTGTACCTCACTGTTTGTATGTAAAGCATTTTATAGAAAAGCAGAATTTCATTAATTATTATTGTTATTATCCTTTTATTAGCTTTTCTTTTTCTTTTTTGCTGATTTTGCCTTTTAGTATTTTATTTTTATTTTTTATCCAAATGTATTATTGTTATTATAACGTTTATCCATTTGTTTGTATCCAGCCACACTTAAATGTCAGTGTTTCTCTTATACAAATCTCTCCTGGAATTGTGATTGTATCCTGTACTGTCTATATTTTAATACTTATATCTCTGCTTTCTAGAAGGCATTGTACTGGACAGATAACTACATTTTTATTTAATTTATACTCAACATAATGCTCTATGAATATGTCAGACAAAACAATCTTTATATTAATAAAAACAAAAAAGCAGGACTTTTCATTGAAAAAACTGTGTGTCTGATCTGTAGGCCCAAAGCTCATTTTTAACATAGAGTCACATTTAAGCATCGAATGCGTACAGAATTTCAAAATAAAAGTTACTGTTGGTTGTTGATGCAGTTCCACTTCTGTCCAGTCGGCGGTGCTGTAGTTCTGTTGACTACAAAACTAGCCACATTCTCTGCAGGAAGAACAGATTGGAGTCTGGTTGTCTGCAGCGTGTCATCATAGTGTTAATTCTTTATTGTCATTACATTGTAGTTCATCTTCACGACAAGCAGTTATACATACAGTGGTCTTAGATTATATCATCGTCCAATACGAGGAGAGCAACAGTTAGAGTTAGTATCACAGCGAGGTTTTTTCCACTGACCACCCCCACCCGACCAAAACCCCAAAAATCCCTCCACATCACACAGCAATGTATTGACAACCGTCAAATATGCCACAGGTGCCCGGCCAATAAATAGGACGCAGGAATAAATAAATAAATAAATACATAAATAAATAAATAACCAAATGAATTTGCAAAGTCCATAAATAAATAGCAACAAGGTGTGTATATACTCACACACACACACATATAGCTCACCAGGAGACAGCAGGTTCCATAGGCCAAGGGCTTTTTTTGTCTTTTTTATTCTTACAGTCACAAGGCATACAGTAATATTATGTAACAGCCACGGTTCAGACCAAGGCCACATTATTACAACCTGAAAATCAACCGGCAGATCAGAGATTCAGTTGCTGAGAAATGTCTCTTTGAAGCAGGGCATGAGCAACCTCACAGGTGGAGTTAAAAAGTTGCATGACAAACGGAGAAAAAAAAGATTCATAAACGTAAAGAAATTATAAATCCTAGTCATGTTTTGAAACTGCATTTATGAGCCTGGATGCTTAGCGGAAACTAAACCATTTATTTTATCTCTAAAGTTAACTTTTTCAGCTATGAAGTCAACCAGAAGACAATCTACAGCACAATTTGACCAAGTAGTTGTTAACAAAGCTAAATGAGTTGCTATCTCATGCTAAGCTAACTGGCTGTAGCTTTATGTTTACTGTGCAGATTTGAGGTGTCAAATTCATATCAAGGAAACAAGTCAGTGTATTTCCTCAGAATGTTGATTTATTTCTTTAACCGGTTCATTAAAGAAGCTGACTTCAAAGAAAAGGGTTTTGTTTTTGCTTATTTTGCATTTGATTTACTCGTTGCCTCAATGAGGTTGTTCTCCTTGCTTTTTGTTTGTCTGTGCACAGGATTACGCAGAAACTACAAGGCCAATTTAAACTAAACTTGGTGAAAAAGTGGAGCATGAGTGAAGGAAAAACCCATTACATTTTTGTGCACTTTGTGCACTATAGCGCTTGTTTGCCCTCTGACACCAACATCTGTTATATTAGATTGTTTGAAAAAGTTTTCTTAATCCTCACCAAAATTGGCACAGATGATTTGAAGCTCAAGCTGCACAAAAATTATGTGGATTTTTGCTCATTGTCAGCACAGCAAGCTGAAATGGTGAAACTTTGGTGAGGTCATATTTCTGCAATGCTCTCATCCTTAAAAACCAAACATGGTACATGGAATTATAGACTATATAAAATACAGATGTAGCCTTCAGGCCTGAAAAGTGAAGCCAATGCTGAAGTGACTTAGGCCTGCATTCTGATTAACAGCCAGCAGGGAGTGACCAGTCTGGTTGCAGATTGTACAGAAGTCTATGAGAAAATGACCCAACTTCTCACTTGATTTGTTAACTCAGTAAACATTTTCCTAAAGAGTTTATGATCTTGATTGCTAGTTTCAAGTTTATTTCAATGCAGAAAGATGCTCCTTTTGTAAATTATGGTCCCATTTAGCCGAGAATAGGCAATAAAGCAGGGTACGCTTTAGGGCGTAGCTACCTTGTGATTGATAAGTCATTATCATTTGAGCATGTTGTTGAGATCTGAGCCAGATCCAAGATTAGACACTTTAAAACAGTAGTTTACAAAACCAATAGGTGGCGTCACAGCGGCTACATCTATGTTTACATGATGTTTAGTTGATGTAGTACAAGAAACTTTGTAGCATTGCATCTGGCATATAATAGAAGACTGTATTATTGGCTAATTATTGTAACATGTCATCCATCCATCCATTATCTACACCGCTTAATTCTCATTAGGGTCATGGGGTGCTGGAGTCTATCCCAGCTGACTTAGGGTGAAGGCAGGGGACACCGTGGACAGGTCACCAGTCCATCTCAGGGCTACACATAGAGGCAAACTATCACATCTTCTAGCTGTGAGGCAACAGTGCTGACCACTGTGAAGCTCATAAAATGTCATATATAACTTAAAATGAGGAATATGGAGGATATCACTTTGATATCCCGTCAACACGTATTTATCAGCACCTGAAAATAAAATAAAACTCATTCTTATCAGGTTTATCCCAAACAATGGGAGTATTTCTGTTCTCAGAGCTGCTGTGAGAACTGAAGCTTCAGTCTGCAAGTTCGGCTTGAAATGCAACACTCGATCCATCAATCCGAGACTGATGCTGAAACCGAAACTCAGGCAGGAAACATGGCCGAGGTCTGACTCCCGTCAAGGTGAACGGGGATGGTGGAGGGTAACACTGTACAAGTCCCTCACTGAGGTTAGAATACATGTCGCCATAGAGGGCAAGTCAGCACAAAAGAAAAGAACAAACAAACATAGAAAAAGAGCGAAACAATAAATTAAAACATTCGAGAAAATTAAAAAAGTCTTAAAGCACTTTGTAATTGGAATAAGAGTGCTATATGAATATAGCTTAAGCAGGTCAAAAAAGCAATACAGTAATCGAACAACAGAACTTAAGAACAGCAGTTAACTTAGGCTCACTGCATCGCAAAAAAAAGCCAGCAGGACAAATATCTCCTCCTTTTTCTTAAATCTTTAAACTTTTTTTTCTTTTTTGGAAAACCATCTCGAACAGCAGATGTAAAGCGGTTCAGTTGCATGCAGCTCACAGACTTTCCACAGGCGGACTCCGAAAAATCAGGTTTTCAGACACAGAACTCACGGACGAAATAATTTAAAAAATAAAATAAAAAGGAAACACTGAACACAGATGAGCTCCAAACCCCCGATGATTACAACAACCTGAAACAGTTACAGAGCAGCAGAAAGAATGAGCGAGGAAGAGAGATTATTACCCAGTTTACTGCAGTTGTGATTGTATTGTTGTTATCATACATGTGCTTTGGCAATGGAAGAGATGTCTGAGCAGATAGATAGATAGATAGATAGATAGATAGATAGATAGATAGATAGATAGATAGATAGATAGATAGATAGATAGATAGATAGATAGATAGATAGATAGATAGATAGATAGATAGATAGATAGATAGATAGATAGATAGATAGATAGATAGATAGATACACAGTTTTCCTTAAGTCATCTCTTCCTCTTATTGAAACTTTCCTTTATTGTTATGTCATAATTTATTGCATTTATACTCAATGTTTATTGACATTTAATAGAACATCTTGAATTTCTGCAACCAGCTTGAAACTTCCATTTTTTATTATTACTAGTTGTGTCCAAAAGAAACTTACAGCTTTGAACTTGTCAATCCTCTAATGAAACACTTGGTATCATATTTTGTTTGCTTCAGTAGTGCCTCATGTCTTGTATTTGCTGATTGTGGACTGCCTCAGAAAAACAAAATACAAAGTACCTTCATTCAAGGCAGGATATATTGTTAAATAGATACTTCATAATTTTTCTGAATAATATTTTTAGTTATGAGCTATCTTAACCTGATGAACCCCCAAATCTTAATTTAGCTCTTTCTTTTTTTTTTAAACTAATGACACCATTTCAGCCAGAAACTATAAAAGCAAACAAAAATATTCATGGGGAATTGAACTTTCCCATCGTTCTTGAACTAATCACACGTGATGTGTATGGTTACGTCAGGAAAATGATCCAAATCTAAGCTAATATGTAATTTACCATCAAGCTATTCGACATGCCTCATTTAAAATTGGTTTGTTCCACATTCTGAAAAAACAAAAAAAAAAATCTGTTCTCTTTGGTGCAACCAAAAAACCATCGATGATTCAGCTGTGACTATCAGTCACCTGACAAAAATTCAGCAGCTTTTCAGCTGAACTGCAGGCAGTGTTTACATGGAGCAGAGAGGTTCTGAAACATTGTGGAGAATGAAATCAGCTCTTAAATAGAAATCAGAGATAGTTGAAACCTCCCATGTTTTTCTAATGAACTTCTCTCTGTGTTTTAATATTATGACTTACATTTAAGATGTGGTATTCATTATTCGGGAGCTAAATACTCAGTTCTGCTCAACTCAGCAAAGTGCACGAATGTGAAGGTCAGCTGGTCAGTCCCATCTGCCTCATCAGCTATGCTAGCACAGATTCCTGCTGACATTCAAGACACAATAATTAATGCCTAGATAGAAAAAAAGCAAAGCTTTTTAGATGCTTTAAGCTTCCAACTATGTAGGTTTTAGTTTCATTAAAATGAAAATGACAGCAAGAATTCTATCAAGGTGCCTGATTTTACATCCTGATGTTTGTTAATTCCAGCAAGACATGACTACAATATGTTGTTCTCTAGATTTGTCATACATTCGAGCTTCTAACGTTGCAAACTGGCTGCTGAATTTTGAATCCAACTCTTAAAAGTTCCACATCTGTGCATGACCCTCCTTGTCAACTTGTCTTGCAGGTAAAAACAGTCAACAAGCTCCAACTTTAAAGGTGCTACATGTGAGTATATTATTTTGAAAGATCAGTCCCATCGGATGTTTTACCTGTCGGCTGACCAGGTTTTTAAGTTCACTGCTTGGTGGTCAAAAAATAAATCGTGGGTACTGGGATTTGCCACAATCAGAAGGAAAGAGTTTGGTTTCTACAACACAAAAGTAAAGCAAAGTAAAAGTTCAATATGAGGAAGTTTTCTCTTTATCTTGTCTCTGCAACCGAGTCTCCACAAAATTACATTTAGATACTACCAAACTGCATTTTCAATTACATTACAAAAGAATAGAGTTTCCATTTATTTGTCTCTGATAACTGTAGCTTCTTTTCAGCCAATCAAAAATACATTAGATGGGGTGGGATTATTGAGTAACCCAGAACATGAAGAGGATGTTTCAAATCTGTGGCAAAAGGACTGAACTTCAACCCAAACCATGATGTTTTTCTGAACACTGACCACGTAAATTTGGTTCCAAACCTTAACCAAGCTTCTGACATGTAAAACTGTTCAACATAAAATATTGTTTTTCTAAATATAACAATGTAGTTTTGGTGCAATACCAAACCAACTGGTTTATGCCACCAACCTCCCGTCCTACCTCAGACTTTACCGCACTTTCAAACTGGTTGCCTTTTCTACCACGTCACAAAATTACATTACACCTTCAGAATGTATTTGAGAATGCAGTTTAGGTGCATAAGAACATAATTTTGTGTAGACTGGGTTGGTTACAAACAGAGATGGAAGAGAACTGAACTTTGCTGCAACAAATGTGCAAAGAGTGACACATCACAAAGCTGCCACCGACGAGTTGAAGTGAAATTTGCTCTGTTTCGCTTACAAGATAAAGAAATTCATCATGGATATATTATAAAAGATAGAAAATGGTGACTGACAGGTATGCATGTCTTCATTGATACTACACAGGAAAATAACGTGTTTTGAAGTCTGTCTGTGGTCCAGAGAGCAACTGAAAGACATGGATGACTGCCTCAACTTTGACATGGCCACCCTGCTGGTAGAAAAACATGCGTGAGGATGGGATGGTTCTGCCTTCGAAATCAGAAACTGAACTTTTTAAAATACTCATATATCGCACCTTTACACCTGTTTTGCTGTTATCAACTGTAAAACCCTGTAATTCTGTTTCCACTACATGAACTAGGTAGTTTTGTCATTATCTTTGTAACCTAATATCATTGATGAACATTATTGAAGAGCCTTTAACAATAAATAACAACCTTTCTTATAAGATCAGACTCCTGAATACTGCCTTTAAAGAATACTGTCATATAGGTAGGTAGCACTTTGGTGGAGTAACAGTTGTAGCCATTGTACCAGCTCCACTATATACTGTATGTGATGCATGCTCCAGGGAACTAGCATAGCTTATAGTTACCACCAATACTGAGTGCTTCCTAACCCTAAACTAACTGTTTGAGTATTGAAATGTGATTTATCCCAATGACTTTAAACAATCAACAAGAGCCCACTCTATTTAGAACTTCATATCAAGACTAGACAACAAAGACAGCTTTTTCTGATGGAAAATTACCAGCAGTCAGAGGTTTTTGACAAAAGCACTACTTATAGCATAAGCATTATAGCTAAGGCAGTTTCGCGGTCGTATATATATCGCGCTGACTGACGCAGAACATGCAGCAGAAGACTCCTGTTTTCCACTGTAATGTGGAGGTGAGGACTGGTACTGAGATTCTAGTAATGTCTAAGTCAGAAAACGTTCAAATTTCTGGAGTGTTTGAAAGGTTATACTGAAACTCCATACTATGAACGGCATACTGAATACGTATAATATAAGTGAGCAGACAGTGCCTATAAAAACTATTCACTGTGCTTGGAAGTTTTTCTCTTTTATTGCTTTTCAACTTTAAATAATGGACAGTTTTGGGTTTTTTTTGACAGGAATTGACAAAAAAAAAAAGATCCTCTGAGTGCAGCGTCAGTGATGCGTCTCAGTGATTGTAGTATAAAGACACCTGTATCTGGAAGGTGAATCAGTACTCCTGGATGTAACTACAACATGAAGACCAAAGAACACTCCATAAAAAAGGCTTCCAAGTCACTGAGCATCCGTTGGAGTACAATTAAATCCATTATTAAGAAATGGAAGGAATATGGCACATGTGTAAATCTGCTCGCAGCAGTTTGTACTCAAAAAGAGAGTGACTGATCAAGAACAGGACAAATGAGGCCACCAAGACACCTATGACTCCCTCTGAAGAGGCACTGATTCAGTCACTTAATTCAAATTTTATATTTTTAATTAACTGGCGTTGCTTTGCAGAAAATCTTTTTTTTTGGTAAATTGAATTGACCTTGATTCATTGTTAAAAACAATAAAAGGAACATCCCTAGGAGTGAAGTTAAATCTATCAGTAAAAAAATGGAATGATTATGGCACGTGTAAATCTGCCTAGAGCAGGTCGTCCTCAAAAAGTGACCGACAAAGCAAGAAGAGGCCGAGAAGAGAGGAAGGCCATCAAGACTCTCCCTGAAGCAGTTCGGATTTAGTCGCTTTTTGACATGTAATATTTTGAATTTATTGATATTGCTTCGCAAAGAATGTTTTTTTTATTTTGACATGCAAGGATCTTTTACTGCCAAAACACCAAAGTGACCATGATTCAATGTTGAAAAGCAATAAAAGGGGGAAAAATCCAAGAGGGGAGAATAGCTCTTATAGGCACTACATTTTTTAGTGAATAAAGTATATTGGGTATCTTTTCATTGTCTTTATCTCCACTGACATCTGTTAGCTTGATATCAGGCAGAATTAGCAACTTGCTACACTTTGTTTCCATCTCAACCTTAGACTTAAATCAAAGAGTAATTGTCATTAAGGACTAGTTGCTTTGGTAGCTTTCGGTACTGCATTGAATTGTGGGATATTTATGCCGGTATAGTGTCCAGTGCTTACATACTGTAATATTCTTTCAGAAACATTGAGCATTTTGCATACAGTTGGTACATAGGAAGGTTTTGGAACTGAAAACTGGAACTGAGTATTAAAGTAAGCGATAGCCGGAATGTTCTGAAGGTTAGAGAATTTGGTCTGTGTATCGTGAGATCACATTGGAATGTCTGCTGCCTTAATGACACTATAAATATTCAAGCAAACCCTACCGACAACAGGTTGTGTGATAACAGCAATCGATAAACTGTCCACCAACTGCTATGCATCCTACTTATATGGCAAACCTGAATAGATGTCCAGACAGGTTTCTGAGCAAATAAAAGTTCTGAAAACAGGAATTTTTACCACTGTTCACACGGCCCTGCATGCAAAAGCCACAAATAAGACGAGTCAGCAAGCACCTACTCCACACAGTACACACAAAACACTGTGAATGGGTAACTTAGTTACAGCGAAAAACAAGCCTCTTTTTCTCTATGCAAGGCTTATCAATTCACCAAGCTGGTGGTACGTTCCGTTCAGTACAACAGGCCTGTGTTGCTTACTGATGAGTTCAAAGAGTTTCCTGACCCTCAAACTGTTAAAATTTCCATTACAGGACTAAGCTTATTGCAGGTACTGCTTTACCCCAGCAATGCACTCCTAAAACCTGGATTTCACCCAGCGTTCTATCACTTGAATTTTTTCAGTTTGGCTGGTTCATGCATGCAGCCGCTGAGCTGAAATTCTATGCAGAGGATTCTCGGAGAAAAACGCAAAGTATGTTACAAGAAGAGCTAAAAAAAGAGGGCGAGGTATACTGGAACGAAAAGCAGAAGGGTCTGACGCCCAGCTGTAGCTCTGGATCTGAACTGAGTATGGAGCCATGCTGAAAGGCAGTGCTAGGCAAGGGAAGAGGACAGAAAGACAAAGAGAAAGTACGAAAGACAGAAAGTGGGGAAGACTGTGACAGTTGCTGAGAAATCTGAAGAAGAGCACAGGAAGGCAAGTCAAGGTAGAAAAGATATTCGAGGGAAAGAGAAAAGTAGGAAGAGAGGAAGGAGACAGTGTCACAGGAAAAGCTGTCAGGCGGTTGAACCGACGGGCAGGAATTTCTGCTGGCTTGATCGTAATAGAGTAAGAAGAGGTCGAAATGCAGACACATACATGCACGTACATATACACCGTGCCTTATGCAAGTCTCCAAAGCCTCATTGGTATCCAGCGCTGCCCGGCCGAGCACCGACTCCTCTCGGCTTGCTTTAATCCTCACGCTATGATCCTCATGTCCTTCCCTTCTTCTCCTCTAATCGCTGCCCCGTCCAGTCCGTTTTGTGAAAGCAGAATCGCACAGAAGCACAGAAGAAGAAGAAGAAGAAGAAGAAGAAGTAGAAGGAGGGCGTGGTTTGTTGTTTATGCAAATACAGGCTGTTTTCGGGGGGTCAGTCGAAGGGGAGAGGGCCGGGTCGGGGCCTAATGAGGGAGCGGAACCAGGATATCCACGTAGTTGATGGGGAAAAAGCCCGACTGGCCGTTGATCATGCCCTCGTACCAGTTGTCGTCGATCTGGTTGGTCAGGGTGATGACGTCGCCCTCTTTGAAGCCGAGCTCGCCTTCATTCTCTGGCTCGAAGTCGTAGAGCGCTCTGCAGCACGGCTGGTCCATCGGGGCTGTGAGGGAAGGGACAGAAAACATTAGGTTTAAATCGATTTACTGACAACTTTTTAATAAATTGAGTACAGATTAATAAAGGACTTTTGCACTCTTTACTAGCTCTTTACTTCTCATTAAGAAGAATGAAACTTCACCAGGTAGCACAAACTAGGGATGTTCCAATCAAGTTTTTAGTTTAATTGTTTGGCCACAGTTTTTATTTTAGCATCTGCTAATACTGTTTTTTAAGATAGTGCACATCTCAAGTGTTGTAGATTAGCTGCAGTACCTGAATGCACCACCAGGTGGGTCCCCTATTGTTTATTACTTTAGAAACCCCAAGAAGTATTTAAGCAATACTTAAATTAGTTAAGTAAACATTTACAAGATGTCATTTTTAAGGTCTCAATCTTAATATTGGAATTAGGCACATCAATCAATCAATCAATCAATCAATCAATCAATCAATCAATCAATCAATCAATCAATCAATCAATCAATCAATCAATCAATCAATCAATCAATCAATCAATCTTTATTTATCATTGCATACTTTCATATTTCATAAATATGTACAATAATATAATATATAATGTTGTAGAGTCTTAAATAGTTACATAAGTCACATGAATTTGTATAATAAATAATATTGTAGGATCTTAATCTTATATTTATAGTTAGTCAAGTATACTTGTGTTAATAATATTGTAGAGTTTTATGGTAAATGTTTAAATTAGAGGGATAAATGTATACAATAAATAATTTTGTAAGTCCAAAAACCCTAACATTTAACTTAGCCTGATAAATTTATATAACAAACAATATTGTAAGGTCTTAAACTTAATATTTAAACCAGTCAGGTGTAATTGTATTAATCATACTGCAGAGTTTTAGGATTACTGTGTAAATTAGAGAAGTACATTTACGTAACAAATAATGCTGCAGGTTCCTAATATTTAAGCTTCGGTGCAGCCCCTTCAGTCTTTGTGAGCTACCTGGTGATCTTCCGGGGGATTTGGCGGAGTGTATCCCCCCGTTGTGGCTCTCGCTGGGGGGCAGCAGCTCCAGGGTCATCCTGGGTTTCGGAGCGTACTCCTTCCTCGGTTTACTGGACACCTCCTTTATCCTGGAAACAAAAAGCAAACGGCACATCAGACGGATCCAAACGCTGACATATTTCCCTGGCAGGTAGGAGGACGGATGGTACCTGTCCTCCATCTTGCTGGAGAGCTGCTGGAGGATCTCGGCGGCCCGGCTGTGGTACTCTAGCTGGGCCTGGACCAGCGCCGCCAGCTGGCTCACCTGCTCGATCTGCAACACACACAGGACACGTGCTGTTTCTGAGCCCGGCTTCACGCTGGGCCCGCTCTGAGCATGCTCAGATGCTGCCTTTGTAACTATGGCAACAGCAGAAGCATGTCAATATCCAGAACAGACGTAAATATTTGATGCGTGTGTGATATTCCAGGTGGTGTTTTAGTTTTATCATGGTTGTGGTTATTTTTATAGTTGTGGTTCTGCTTGAAACCCATTGTGATTAGTTTTTCAGTTTCTGTAAATTTACATTTTATCTCAATTTATACTTATACTTATTTATGTGAACATTTGTTTAAAGTCTTTGTGTGTTCCTTGTTGTTGTATTAACATTAAAATTGCTACCTGTATGCTTTGATAAAATGTAGTTTCATTCAAAATATACTCTTGGATTCCTTTTTATAATATTGTAGGCACTTAACTCAATATTAAAATTAGTCACATAAATTTATAGAATTAATAATATTATAGGGCTACATAGATTTATAAAGGGTCTTAACATCAATATTCAAATCAGTCATGAAAAGTTACATAATTAATATTATTATTTTATATTATTATCAGATACCTAAATAAAAAATTTGCAATTTAGATGAAATCTATAATAAAAAAATGTTCCCAGGGTCTAAATTGAATATTTAAATTAGTCCAATAAATATATATAATCAATGATATTGTACAGTCCTAACCTCAGTATTCATAAAATTGTATAATTAACAACATATAATAAATAATATATTGTACGGTCTTAACGTAAGTCAGCTGCATACAGTTATAATATACAATATTTATTGATTTTGAATAAATAATGTTGTAGGGTCTTAACTTTAATATTCAAATTAGTCAAAATATGACTGATGATTTTTTAAAGTTATTTTCTGTAAATTAACAAAACAGATCAAATTTGTAAAATAATGGTAAATTGTTCAAAAAAATCCAGTTAAAAACTTAAAAAATGTCAAAATTATGTTCAGATTAAACTACTAAATTTGTATAGTATATAATATTGCAGAATCTTAACCCTCATGTTCAATTTATTCTGGTAAATTTCTAAAATAATAATAATAATAATAATAATAATAATAATAATAATAATAATAATAATAATAATAATAATAATAATAATAATAATAATAATAATAATAATAATAATAATAATAATAATAATATTATATACTGCACAAAAAATCTGAAATTCTGGCAGCTAGGGAGCCAGAAACAAGACTTCGGGACACTGTAATGTACAAAAATTGCAAAAAAGAGGTAAAACGTCTCCGTTTTACAGCATTTAATGGACATTTCCATAGACATTGTTGTTCTTACATCACTCTCCAGTAGGTTGAACATGCTCTGCTCTGCGATCTCTTTGCTCTCGTCGAACTTCTCCAGTGCCTGTTTGATCTCATCGTCCTGGACTTTCCCCTGACGCTTCTTCTTGTAGTCAAAGTCCAGACGGCGTCCCTCCATCTTCTTTAGATGATGCTGCGTTGGAGGAGACTCAGGTCACTTTGGGTTCATGTGGCTCCAACACAGAATCTACAACATCCAGCTGTTCGATCTAACCTTCTTCTGCTTCCACTTTCAGCTGACTCACCTGTATCTCTTTGAGGTCTTTGTCGTGGAGGTTCTGCAGCGGGTCGATGAAGTTCTGTTTGACCTCCATGTCCAGAGCGTCCTTCACCTCCCCGAGTTCCTTCATGGACTCGCCGGCATCAATTAGCGCCAAACCTGGAGGAAATATAGACGATCAGTGGAGAAACTGTGAGAAAACAGAAAAGGTGAAAGAAGATAAGAATGGAAGAAAAGTGCATCTCTGCAATTACAACAGCATCTGATGGACTCAGTCTGCACTTATCTCTGATATCTTGTCTGTTTTTTAATGATTTCTAGTTAATTGCTGGTTTCTAGTGACTCACAAGTGCTTTATTAATCTCTGATACCAGAACTTGACCTTGTTACACTTGATTTGAATTTAATAAGCTACTTGAAAGTGAAAATAAAACATCCAGGATGTCTGCTCATTAATCAAAGCTAAGATAACAGCCCTCCAAACTAAGAGGTTTTCATAGCAGCATGTTGCTTCCATTATTGCTCAAACCAAGCTAGAGCTCAGTGTTTACTTCCATTGTTTGTTCGCTTGTTTGTCATTAACTAAAAATACCAGACTGAATTCAGTGAAATGTTGCTTTGGTAAAAATGAGCTTGAAGATGAAACTTTTCATGACGTCTTCAATTTTTCTTATATTTTAACTAACCAATTATCAGAGATTATTTGACCTACTTGTCAAATATTACAGATTTCTGAATCATGATGGGAAATAACAGTGAAAATTTCATGTTTTTATCTTTGATTAAAACAGCCTCAAACTGAACGTGTGAAAAACCTGCTGAAAGTGGGTCGACAGGCAGGATTTGGAGAACTTTTTTTTAAAGAAAGTGCTGCATATTTAAGCTAAAATTTCACAAATATGTTCATAACTATGCATATATTCTGCAGTGAAAATTTCAGGCAAATCAGAGAAGGTTTGAGCAGAAATTGTCCTAAATTGTGCCAGCTGTTGTAACTCACCGAAGCAGGACTCTTCTCCTAACTCCCGCCCAAACTTCAACATGGCGTCGCCCAGGACGGTCTCGGCCTGCGGGTAGCCGGGTCCTTTGTCCTGGCCACGGATCTTGGACATGGTGTTGATCATGCTCAGCTTGGCTCTGGATGCTGTGAGGAAGCAGGAGTTTAGACGATGCCGTTGCTTTTTGTGCGACGCTGTGTGCAGTGTGTGTGTAGTTTACCTGGATTGGGCTGCAGGTACTCTGTGGTTCTGGTCATGATGTCCAGCACCGCTCTGCTGGTGATGTCCACCTTCTGCAGAGGGAAACGTGCAAGAAAAATGGTGAGAATTGCACAAAAATGCACAGATATTAATGTGGAAACGTGCTCATGCACAACAGACTCACATTTGGAATAAAAGAACAGCTCCACATTTTATAGAGAGTTAAATCAGAAAGTTGATATGATTCACATGTCTGTTTAATGTAAAGCTACAAGTAGCAGCAGATTAGTTTAGCTTAGCCTAGCTTAGCTTAGCTTAAAAACTGGAAACAGGAGAAAACAGTTGGACTGGTTCTGTCAAATAGCGGCAAAATGTATCTCTTCTTTGTTTCATTTGCACTAAAATCAAAGTGTGCAGGACAATTTGTTGGATTCTCTGCTCAACTACACACAAAATGGACACAAAGTGACACAAAAAACGTAAAGTGACACAAAACAAGCACAAAGAGACACAAAACAGCCACAAAATGACACAACAACTTCGAGACACAAAATGATCGCAAAGAGACACAAAACAACCACAAAGAGACACAAAACAACCACAAAGAGACACAAAACAGCCACAAAGAGACACAAAATGACCGCAAAGAGACACCAAACTTCCACAAAAAGACACAAAACAACCACAGAGAGACACAAAATGACTGTAAAGAGACACAAAACAGCCACCAAATGACAAAAAAACAACCACAAAGCGAGGCAAAACAACCACAAAGAAACTTAAATCAAACATAGAAAATTAAATCAAATTATAATAGTCACAACATAATAATATTGAAATAATAACATTAGTATCACAATTGCTACTACTACTAAAATCAACAAAATGACAAATTCTATGACAGGAATAACACAATTAACAACAGTAATCATGATAATATTAATAACATAAAAATATGTTTAAAATAAAATGTAGTAATAATAAAACTAATTTAAAAAATCTGCTTTCTGTATTATTAAGGACAAAATCAACAACAAAGTCAACAATGATAATAACAATTGACCTAATAATAAGAAAAAGTAAAAGAAATTAAAAGCCAGACTAAAAACTCAGATCTTGAGTTTGCCTCTAATTATATCCACAGTCTCTGCAGCCCTCAACTCATCAGTGAAGCTGTGATAAGCAAAGGACATCCCACTCTGGGTTCATCTTCTGACTTTGGGTGTAGTTAAAAGGCCACATTTAATTATACCAAGTGTTCTCATTTAAACTTTAACTCAACACTTCACAGTAAAACACATTTCTGTATCATTGCCAGATAGCGGCATGGCGTCACTGTAACTATGACAACAAGTGAATACTACGTCAGCTGCCTGCTGATGATCACATGATTGTGATCCTACTACAAATCTACTGCTGCAGACTTATTAGAACTTATCCCATGGACATGATACAAGGAACAATTGATTAAATTGTGGGGGTGTTTCCGAGTCCCATCAATTCTCGCCGCCCGCTACATATTTAGATCATGTGATTAAGTTTCCGTACATAACGTACACATGCATAACACACGCCTGTGCTCAGCGCAAGGTCATTTTGTTTGTGGGTACATCTAGAATAAATTGCTACATTCTATGGTGCTGTGGTTTCCGCTACAAATTTTTACAAGCTTTTAGTTGTTTTAAATGATACAAAGACTGAGCAGCCTTGGTGGAATACTGCGTTCTCTGAGTGCTTTTCTTGTTTGTTATCTGCATCCAAAACTCAGTTCTGGTAAATATTTTGGCTGGATTTTGAGCATTTTGTATGTTTTCAGACCTTTTTGTATTTTTATCCTTTAAAAAACATCTTACCTGAGAAGCCAGTTTAAGGATTGAGTATCTGCATGAATGTAACTCCCACAGCTATGAAATCTGGTGAGGACAGAACAGCTTCCAACAAATCTAAATGACTGAATGGCTCCAGCAGAGGACACATTTCTAATGACTAGCCCTTAAAATGGATAAAACTGCAAAACTTTCACATAAAGGAGGTATTGTAGCCAAATAAAGTTCCTATAAGTGTATATGTATGGATTTATCCATATTTAGGGCTAAAAACAAAGTCTTTAATCAACATTTCACCAACTTTTGAAGCCTCTAACATCAGTAGAATTTGATGTACAGCAAGTATGGGATGACAAGGTTCTAGTTTTGCTATTTTGACAAAATTCAGATGTGACTCATTGTTAGGAAACTGGAACTGGTGTTCATAGGGGACTATATGTTTTTATTATATGTGCAAAGGTACAAGCTGCTTCTTTGTTGTCTTTATGTGGACATGTAACAATGTATGAGGCTTTTTTCAATTTGATGTGCATTTCAACACAATAGTAATAATTAGATTAAAATCACTCATGTAATGAAGTGTAACCAAATCACACAGATCAAGAAAGAGGATTAAATATGATTTAGCACAGAAAATTAGATTTTTTTGTTCTGATGCAGGAGAATATTGATTTCATGATATGTATTGTAACAGTGACGGTGGAGTGTTTGTGGTGTTTTGTATAAATAACAGACAAATCAATCATTACCTTTTCCATTTCTTTGAAGTCATCGTCTAGTTTGGTTCCTTCTGCCCCTCCAACCTTCTCACTGACTTTCTGTAATGAGAAATCCAAAGAGAAAAAGAGGATAGGTTAAGATTTTTAAAATCTCTGACACTTTAATATCTTGCGGCCTGAAAGAAGAAAGATTCTGTTCAAAGTCGAAAAAGCAGAGAAAACTGTGAGTCTCTTCTTTGAAAGCAAAACAAAGAGGAGAGGAGCTGTTGAAGAAGAAGACGGGAAAAGAACTAAAAGGATTATCAGATCATTTATGCAGGGAAAAAGCTGTAGAGCAGAAAGTCAGGAGAGTAAAATGACAAATACTAAACGACTGATCACGGCAGTTAAACTTCCTGTTAACCTTCAAATGTTCAGTGCAGCCATCAAGACACAGAAAGTGACTCAATTTCACCTTTACCATCTGTATCTTGGCCTCTGAAGGCACAAAATGAGCAGTTTGAATCCTCGAACTGTATTTATTTCTCAGTTTTTACTGCAATCCTTTAATTAACAGTTTATGGCCAGCAGAATGTCTGAGCCTTCACCTCATTAGACATCTCAGCGAACACTAATGTTAAAGGTTCAGCTCAGTTTTTTCATCCACTAACAAGTATGTTACTAATGCAAAGCTAAGGTTTTCCTCTGGTTGCCTTTTTATAGACATACATACATAATACATGTAAGACCTCTGCAGAGCTTCTCAAAGAACGTTCAGGTAGATTTATGTGTCCCTTGGTAGCCGTGTTTCTGACATGGGTAATTTTGAAATGACAAAATTATCACAAAGAGACACAAAATGGCCATGAAGAGACATTAAACACTCATAAAAAGACACAAAATAACCATAAAGAGACACTAAATGACCGCACAGAGACGCTAAACAACTGCAAAGAGACACAAAATAACCATAAAGGGAGACAAAATGGTCAAAATTGCCGTAGAGACAGATACAATGACCACATAGACACATAACTACCCCCAAAGAAATGCAAGGTGACCACAAGGAGACAGAAAATGACCAAAACATCACCATGAACAGATACAATGACAATAAAGAGACATAAAATAACCACTAAAGGACAAAAAGCGACCCCAAAGGGACACTAAATGACAATAAAGAGACACAAAATAGCCTAAAAAAACCCCAAAGAAGAGTAAAACAACCAAAATTAGACACAAACAACCGACACAAAACTGTTACCAACTCTGTCATGGTGCCCCTTTACTAGCTAAACTCCCAGAATCCTCTGCTTTCCAACAAGGAAGTGCCCACCTCCTCTGGTTGTTTTAGTATTACAGGATTAAATCAGTGGTTGCTACACATTTTTATTAAACGTAGCGTCGTGGTTTTATTTGTCATGTTTCAGATGTTTTTCAGCTTGTACACAACAGAGTGGCAACAACTTTCAAATTTCAGGATTTGTCTCTTGTAGTCTTTGTGTCTTTTTCAGGTGTCCAGACTGGATTTTCAATTTGAAACGAATCAATAATTAATCTCGCACGATGCTTTGTTAAACTCAAAGGTTAGAGAGGCGTCCTCCGTCAGCTCTTGGCTTGTACACATGTTCCACATGAAGTGTTCACAGCCGACAAGCTGACTCAGTAAATCCTGTGGCATCAGTCTGACAACCTTCATTCAGATCCTGTCTTTCTGATGAAGATCTTTGTTGTGCCGCAGAGTGACACCCTTCGCTTTCTAATCGCCTCTGGGTGCATTAAAGGAGGATGAAGGAGGAGCAGGAGGAGGGGCAGAGTGGGATTTTCCACAATCGTGACTCACATCAGCCGCCCACGCAACACTGGTGCACACACACACTTACTCATGCAGCGCACACCAGTAAACAAACTCATAAAGGCTACGCAAAGTGACAGCACTCACATACATTCAGATTCATACAGTAAAGCTGCAGGTGCATGAATAATTAACCAGATGCACTGCTGTCGCTGCAACTCTTATTAACACCAAACATATTAGATCATGATAATAACAGTAAGACATAGACAAAGACAGCACCTGACTGCACTGTAAAAAACAAATCTGTAAAAATACTGTAATGTTCAAAAGCAGTAAAAACAATAAAAGTATCAGCAAACACCTGTGAAATTATACTTTGAGCTGATTTAAATACAGATCACACATTGTAAAAGAAGAAATTGCCATTTTAAAAATATAGATTTTTGATGTGGACATTATTTACAGTTTTGGCCGATTTGGTTTTTTTGGTTTTTTTTTTTATTTATTTTTACATTTTTACAGTCAACATGAATATTAGTACCTTTTTTCTATGATTTTCTAATAACAAGGAAAATTTAAAATAAAGGTTCGAAAAAATTGTTACGATTTATGTCCTTTTAAAAAAAAATTTTCTTTCAAAGAATGGCAAATATCTGTAAAATGGCAATACATATTTTTAAAGTTTTTGCCATTTTTTTCTCGATCTTTTTCCTTCTTGTTTTTAGTGTTATCTTACAGTTAACATGTAAAATAATACTTCCCCCCTACTGTATTTTAATATATATTATCAGTAATTTAACAAGTAGAACAGTACATTGTTCAAATAAATTAGACAGTTAAAAACATTTGTTTTTTACAGTGTGATAAACTTTCTTTTACTTTTAAAAAAAAAAAGAAGAAATGTATGCAAACATGGTTTTTTGCATCCAATCTGACCTGAGTCATTTATGTTTAAGTATCCATTTTCTTGGATAATACACATTTCAAGTATTAGCTGCAGTACCTGGTTGCACCACCAGATGGAGCGTCTTACTGTTAAATGCTGACCAGAGGGCTCACTGTTTGCCAAGAGCATTGTGGGATTTTAGCTAGTAAAGGGGTACCATGACAAAGATTTATGCGACATTTAATGACATTAGCCCAGCAAAGATGCAATTAAATATTTTTTTCACATTTCTGACGCACTGGGCATAGCTATGTCCGAAAATTTATAACCTCAAAAGTGATGTGATCAGTCCAGACATGCTTAGCTACATATAAGTAACAGTTACAATTATTTTACGTAATTAGCTTTAAAAAAAAAAAAAAAAAAAAACTATTTTAAAATTACTAAACCAGTAGTTGCCATGCTTTTATTAGCGTATTGTCATTTTATTTGTCATGTTTTGGCTGTTTTTGAGCTGGTAGCTGCTCCAGCAAACAGACATTTCCCAATCTAAACTTCTCACTTGGCTCATTTATTTAAACGCGTGAGACAACAAAATGTCCAATTATTCACAAAAAATGCAAATTGTAAGGAGTTGAAGGCAGATTAATCTCAGAATGATCTTGTGAGTTTTTGGAGTTTAATGTATGTTAAGTAGCAATAATAAAATCTCAGTGATGCACCTCTATTAGGTGTCTAATAATGTGAAATATAATAATGTAAGTAAATTTTGCTGATAATTAAGTAGTATTATTTTTTCCAGCACTGTTCTCATAGAAACTCACTTTGCAAAACACTGAAACCAAAAAGACATGCAGCCAGTGGATTGAGCAGCTAAAAATACGTGTGCGTTGTGTTAAAGCAGATATCAGGCGTTCTCCTCATCAGACCAACAAACCATGCAGACGTAAAGGTAAACATGTGTGTGTTTATGTAACCGCTCACACACCTGAGCACCTGCATGTGTGTTGCCGCGGAAACGCTTCGATCACGCAGAGCGACGATGTGTGTCTGCGAGATGTTATCCATCGTGATGATAATGATGTAATGATGAAATGTAAAAACAATGCGGGACAGACAGCGAGAGCGACGGACGGATGAGGAGGAAGATGCAGTTGCCATGGAGACAGGGATCCAGCTGCATCCTCTCATGTTACCAAGAACCAAACAGACACATGAGGATGAGCCTGGTGTACCGACACTCTGTTACATAACTCTGTCTCCACTGTCTCCTCTTTATTTCTGTTTATTTCTGTTTCACCTGCTTCTGCAGCTCGTTGGTGTTTATTTTTTCTCTTGTGTTGTGAAAAGCTTCCAGAAGCCTCATCTGGAAAGGTGACATAGAAGTCAACTTTACTTTGCTAATGAATAAAAAACATTTAAAAATGTGATATTTGGCGTTTATTGTTGAGCTTACAGTCATGTTAGCAAGTGCAATGTCATCAGACTGTCTGCTAAATCACTATTAATGGTTTCTATACAGGATGTAGTAATGTTGAAAAATAGATGTTCTATTAGTGAGTTTAATATGTCAGGTTGCTGTTAAATTTTATTTAGTGTTAACAACAAATTAGTATATATATACAATATATATACAATACTGTAGCATCTGAATTGTATTTTTCAAATTAATTCTGGTAAATTTTTTACAATATTATAATATTGTCGGGTCTGAAGTGTAAATTTTTTATTTGGCACATAAATTTGTATATTAAGTTTTCCAAATTAATGTGGCAAATTTAACTATTCGTGTGAAGACCCAAAAATGTTACAATATTGTTGGGTCTGAACGGTGAATTTATCAAGTAAATCTGTTCAATATATAATATTGTAGAGCCTTAGCCTCATTATTTAAATCATTCAGGTACATTGTGTTCAATATAAATAGGCTGGTAATTGTAATATTTAAATTTGGCACACAAATGTTTATAACATATTTTGCAAATTTGTGTGCCAAATTTAAATATTAAGGTCAAGACCCAACAATTATATGATACTATTATCAGGTCTTAACCTCAATATTGTTGCAAATTAGTCAGGCAAAATTTCTATAACATATAATATTTCATAAACTTCACTAATTAAATTTTAGATGTCAGTTTGGATAATACTTAATATTGTTGGGTTAGTTAGGTACATTTGCATGGAACATACCATTGTAATGTCTGAAGGCATGAGAAATAAGAGTGTAGAGTCTTAAACAGAATATTTGAATTAATCAGGTGATTTTGTATTTTATAAAATAATATAGAGTTTCAACTGTACAATTTAACTTAGATACAAAACTTTGCATTTCATTTATTATTATATGGTTTCAACGATATTATTTCAATTAGTCAGTCTATATTACATAACATTGTAGCATCTTAATGTTAACATTTTAATTCATCTGGTAAATCCATATATTAAATAATATTGTAGGATCTCAGCTTAATGTTTGAATTTGGCAGCTAGATGTTCTACATGTAGTTTGGCAAAAATTGCTCCTGGTTAAAATATTTAATTCTGCACTGACTGATATCATTTATTGATGAAAATATAACGACTAAGCAACACAGAGTAGAATAGAGGTGCATGAAATAAGAATAAGAACAGGTTAAATCTGCAGCTCCTCTCGGCTTTGCAGAGATTTATTGTGACATTAATTGAATCATTTATCTGTCTGGCAACAACTCCACTGTTTTGGCTCCGTGTCACAGATCTCATGCTGTTGTTTCAGCTGCAGCCAGCAGCTGCTTTCAGAGAAAAGCTTTTAAAAGATTCTGCACTCCACCTGCTCAGCAGCAAACAGCAGGAAGAGAATAAATGGGGAACAAGGTGGAACATTTAGCTGCTAAGGAGGCTGATGTTTCTTTTAGGAGGTGGTAGAGACCAAAAATGGAGCCAAAAGTGACAGAAAATTGGTCTTAGATTCATTGGGTGGACACAAACATGACTCCAAATGATTTATCCTGTTGCTCACTGCTGGATGGTGAAAGAAGCATCTGTTCGCAAGATAGTTTGTCATGTCAGCTTGAAAGGAAATTATATGTCAGTTTTGTGCCAGACTTGTTTTTGCTAGTCCAAACTTGCCAGAAAAAGCAAGTAACAATATATCATCTATGAAAATCTTTATTTTTTTTTATTTCTTTTATCGGTTGAAATTCCTTCACAATTCACATATAGTTAAACTACAATCAAACACATCATTAAAACATCATCTCAGGATATTTCTAAGAGATTTCTCTCAGGGGGTAGTGGAGACCAAAAATAGAGCTAAAAGTGACTGTAAATTGGGTTTAGATTCATCGGGTGCACACAAACATGATTCCAAATAATTGATACTGTTGCTCGCTTGCTGTTGGATGTTTAAATATGCATCTATTCGCAAAATAATTCATCATATATGCTTTACGTTGTGCTCGTACCTTGTTTATGCTGCCCCTATGTGGCCGGAAAAAGCTTGCAAAAATAGAGCTGCTGTCAAAACCTCTGTTTTCAGTAAAAATACTGTTTGTTTTATCTGTAGGAAATGCATCACAATTCACATAACTACAACTAAACATGGAATTAAAGCATTATTTCAGGATATTTCTGAAATGTTTCTCTCAGGATGTGGTGGAGACCAAAATTAGAGCTAAAAATGGGCTTAGATTCATTAGTTGGAGACAAACACGACTGAAAATGATTGATAATGTTGCTCACTAACTGTTGGGCGTCCAAAAAAAGCATCTGTTTGCAAAATAGTTTATCATTTCAGCTTGTCAGTTTTGTGTTCATATGTTGTGACAGTAACAGACCAGAAAAAGCAAATAAAACATCATCCTCAGACAATGAAGCTGTTTTGAAACAGGTTACGACAGCAGCTAAAACTGCTACTAGGACCAGTGGTAAAACTATACATTCATATTTCCTCTCTGACAACATACATTTAAAACACCTTTAAAAACTACATGCAGAGTGTCATCATTACTGTTAATAACAGAGTCTGAAAAGCAGCAACAAACACATGATTCATAAAACACAGCGGCATGCTCGGGATAAACAGCTACATTAACGCTTACAGTGCACAATTTGCTTTGCAAATTAGGTAAAATATGCAACAAACAGGGTTTTATAAATGCACAGTGTACGACAGTGTGGCAGAGTATTTATGCACGGTGCCACTTGGTTATGGAGCTTATGCTGTTTGTGTTGTGATGCAAGTTTTCCACTAAAAACTAAAAACATTGCTGCACACACAACCATTAAAAGAAACCAGAGCAGGCTGTCATCTCTAATTCTAGCAGCTTGACATCAGTATATTTCACTGTGTGGGTGACTAACACAGAAGTCAGAGTGTTCAGACGCTGATCACACACCTGGATGTAGTAATACAAAGCTAGGAAATCAGACAACACGACACCAGACAAACTCCTGCAAACACAAACTGATCCAGACTGACAACATTTCTGTGTCACTGAGTTTCTGTCAGGTCAGAAGAACCTCTGAGCATCAAGGAGAGCATGAGGATTTGTGTCGTTTGATATGTTTTTTGCCTCTATGTTGACCTGATTTCAACACATCGTCAGTATATAAATGGACAGAAGAGAGTTTTAGTGTTTGGGGATGAAACATTCAGAGCCTTAATGATGCAATTTAATTATACACTATTAATATTAAAAGATTTTACAACTCCTGTTTCTTATTTGTCCTTTGATTTATAAGCTGAAGCATCATGTTGCAACACAACGCTTCATTTAAATGGTTTGTTATGACATTTTTTACATTTATCAGAGAACTGTAGCTCCTGCAATTTGGATATTTTGATTAAGTGTTCAGCCCAACGGCAAATTGAGAAAAATTAAGTAATCTGGCTCTGTGCACATCCAAACGGGGTTCAAATTCTTAGTTGTGTTGTGAAAATCCTCACAACTAATTTGTTGCCATCCAAAAACTGCAAAAAAAAAAAGGGACAAGATGAGCTTCCAATGATGGAAACCATTGTTTTGTCTCTTTACTGATCATATCAGATGTTTTCATATCTTCAGAGGTGTTGAATATGTATACTCCATGAACCTTCCGGCTCACTGACTTTTTTTTTCTTTGTAAAATTTTGCTTAAATTGGTTTAATTTGTCCACTTAAAGAATAAAAATATTTTCATGATTATTTGTGAAATTTTGACCAAATCAAATTTTTTCAATGGAACTCTGTAATGGTCAAAAACTGTGAAAATGGTGAAAAAAGATTTTAAAAAATAAAGAAGAATTATTTAAAAACAAACAAACAAACAAACAAACAAACAAACATATTTTTGATGTTGATATTCAATAAAGATTTGTCCTGGGTGTTTTTGTTTTCTTTATCAATTAACACTTCTTTCCAATTCGCTTTTTTACCATTTTTTTCAGTCCCTAATTTATAATTTCTTCTTTAAAGCAAACATTTCTAAATTAACAATATTTTTCACTGAATTAAACACAATGAAAATAGCGCAGTTTTAGTCAAATATAATAAAATTACCATTGAAAAAAAAATGCTGAGTTTTGGCGTGGATGTTAAATAAACTGTAAAATAACTATTTAAATGTTATCTACCATTTTTCAGTCCTTAATATACATTTAAATACAGTAAATTAGAGTCATTTTACAATGAAGCATAGCAAAATCGATGAAATATTATTAATTAAATTAACTAATTAATAAAAATTATTTAGATTTTTACAGTGTTCACAGTTTTGGCCTCTTTTTTTAATATAAAACTACAACAACAAACTAGAAAAAAATATGAAAATATCAGTGAATAATTTTTTTAAAAAATTAATTTTAAATGTTTTTTTGTATTTTTTTATTTTTTTTTTAGTGTGAATGTGTCCACATGCTGGAATTCCTCTACAGCAGTATTAAAAACAAAACATTTAATGGTTTAAAGTGGAGCTGCTGATGCTGTAGTTTCTGTTTTTAACTTGAACACATCAAAGTGAACGATTCCTGCACATGAAAGCTTAAAATTGGATGTTTCTGCGGCAGGTTCTTGTCTTGCAAAAGGCATCTTCTCTATGAATTCGAAGCACATCTGAAGATGTTTATTCACAGTGGACTGGACTTTTTTTTTTATCTCCACAAAGACAGAAAAGTTAGTTTTGCGTAGAAATTGAAAATGGACTCGTGGGTGTTTGCGAGTCATTTCACACCCACCAACTCGCCCACGGAAACACAGAAAGTAGAACAAACCACCTTTCAGACCACCGAAGCATTAACAAACCCATCTGTTCTGCCTTTCTCCTCCTCCACAGTTGCCTGTGTTCACTTTCACTTTTTGCGATTCCCACCTCTTCTGCTGTGTTTCCCTGCTGACCTCTTCTATCAGTTTCCCCTCATTTCATCCCCATTTTATCTCTCTGGTCGCCGCTGCAGAGACCCGCAGGACAATAAGCTTATTTACAAGAAGGTTAAAGGTTAAAGATCAGAGGTTGAATAAAGCCCTGCTGCTCTCTGCTGACATTTATCTTGTGTGAGGCGATTAAAAAGATCAGAGTTTGGCACCAGAAGTCGGTTCATCCATCAGTCTGAACGGCTGCCAGAAACACTCAGACGCCATCTTGGACTGAAAGAGGCCCAATTGATGGCCAGCTCCGGCTGTTTATCAAATAAGCCTGTTTCAGGGCAAAAACATGTTATTTTTCCATCAATATTTAAGAATCTTGGGTGAGTTTAGAGTTTTTTGCTTTTTTAATTACCTTAAAATCATCAGAATGTGATGTTAGTATTCAATTTCCTGCATTTTAAAGAGGAAAATTTAGACTTTGAAGTCCATAATTTCGACTTTGATGCATTCTGTGCTTCAGCAACTTTGGTTTAAATTATTAAAAGTTTTCTTTGAATGCTGCTGTAAAGGATTTCTATAGTATGAGGAAACGCACTGTAAAAAGAAAAAAAATACTGTTATTTTACAGATGTTCCCATTTTTAAAAAAATTGACAAAACTGTAAATAATGTCCACATCAAAATGTATTTTTACAAAAAGTATACTGTTTTATTTACACATTTTTTCCATTTCTTTTACTGTGTTTTGCTGCTTAAACTGCAAAATTTTGTTATTTAACAGATATTTTTAGTCATTTGAATGAAAATTGGGGCAAATTAACGATTGAAAAATGGTAAATATTGTTAAAATTTTACAGATTTTCCCAGTTTTGTTAAATTACAGATAACTAGTAAAATATTCATTTATGTTAACTGCAACAAAAGGCCAAAATTGTAAATAATGAAAAAAAAGATGTATTGTGCTTATATCTTCTTGCTTTACTATGATACTGTGTTGTTGTCAAGCTTTACTGAGCAACATCTACTTAACTGCAGTTCAGTTTGCATTTTCAGAAATAAAAAGCCAGAAATCCTGAGTTACTAACATGTCTGGCAGCTTCTCTTTCTCCTCCTGCAGGAGACCTTTATTCTGGTTGAAAGTAGATTTCTCTGTTTAATCTCAACAAAGCTGCAGCTTTTAAAAAATGCTGCTTTAACTCGATTTATTATGACTATTAATCACCTGTATTGTGCTTTGCTTCAAGCCAGTAAAGATTATTATTATAATTTATGATATGAAATGTCAGGTTTTAGTCTTGGAGTCACGTGGTTCTTTGATTTTAACAGCAGCAGGTTTGTTATAATGAGATGCAGAAAATTATGCAAGCTTTCGCTGTCAGATTCAGAAACCCAAACAGCCACTTCTGCCTCCAGCTTTATTTAGCCGAGGAGTTCAGATTCGTGCCCTCGACAGAGAAAATGTGAGAGCAGCAGTCATTTAATTAGCAGACTGAGAGGGAGGTTTGGCTGAAAGGTCTGCAGGAAATCAGACAGAAGGAGACACAACTCAGATGTCTGCTGATAGTTTATGACGTGGAGATAAACACCAGTTGAAGGCACCAACAGAGAAACAAACAGGAGAGAGACGGAGGCAGAGAGGAAAAACAGAACATATATTTAAAAAAAAGCTAACGTAAAGATGGAACTGAGTCACCCTTTTTCAGTGATTTACACTAGGAAAATGATGTTTAAACAAAACAATCCCGTTATTTTACAGATATTGTCTGATTTGTTAATTATAATATCTAGTAAACTGCAGAAAAAAGTAGCATCATGATGTGAAGCATGGTGGTGGCAGCATCATGATGTGAAGCATGGTGGTGGCAGCATCATGAAGTGAAGCATGGTGGTGGCAGCATCATGATGTGAAGCATGGTGGTGGCAGCATCATGAAGTGAAGCATGGTGGTGGCAGCATCATGATGTGAAACATGGTGGTGGCAGCATCATGAAGTGAAGCATGGTGGTGGCAGCATCATGATGTGAAACATGGTGGTGGCAGCATCATGAAGTGAAGCATGGTGGTGGCAGCATCATGATGTGAAGCATGGTGGTGGCAGCATCATGAAGTGAAGCATGGTGGTGGCAGCATCATGATGTGAGGCATGGTGGTGGCAGCATCATGACGTGAAGCATGGTGGTGGAAGCATCATGAAGTGAAGCATGGTGGTGGCAGCATCATGAAGTGAAGCATGGTGGTGGAAGCATCATGATGTGAAGCATGGTGGTGGCAGCATCATGACGTGAAGCATGGTGGTGGAAGCATCATGAAGTGAAGCATGGTGGTGGCAGCATCATGAAGTGAAGCATGATGGTGGCAGCATAATGATGTGAAGCATGGTGGTGGCAGCATCATGATGTGAAGCATGATGGTGGCAGCATCATGAAGTGAAGCATGATGGTGGCAGCATCATGATGTGAAGCATGGTGGTGGCAGCATCATGATGTGAAGCATGGTGGTGGCAGCATCATGATGTGAATCATGATGGTGGCAGCATCATGATGTGAAGCATGGTGGTAGCAGCATCATGAAGTGAAGCATGGTGGTGGCAGTATGATTATGTGTAATGTATTACAGAGTAGAGATCTTCTACTGCAGTTGTTCAAATGAAAACACTCTAATATTACTGGATGCACAATTTCCTCAGCAGAGGAAGATAATTGTTTCATCTTCTGAGAGTTATGTTTTGTTCTGAGAACATGAGCATCTGTATCTCAGCTAATGCTTTGTGTGTTATCCGCCAAAAGTTCCTGATCTAACCTTGTGTTTTACACCCACAACTAGAAGGTAGAATCAGAGTGAGGTACCGAGACAAAGCATCAGAAATCTCTTTAAAACAACAAAGCTTTGAGAAAGAGAAACTGAGTGAATTTTGGATACAAACCGAGGATTCTCAGAGAAACAAAGATCACACAGCAGATGAGTCTGTGGAGGGAAGGAATTCTGTTTGTGTCTGTGCCGATGTTATCTAAAACGAAACTGATCTTAAAACCTCTCTACGGATATCAGGATCAGACAGGTGGACGTGACTGATCTGAAAGTGATTGTAATCCAGACGGGGAAAGATTGGATCAGGAGAAAGAAACACAAGCAAGGAGGAGAAACTGGGAGACAGAAAGGACAGGAGATAAACCACGATAAGAGAAAATTAAAAATGAGAAAAGGAATGAAAAAAGGCAACAGCATAGAGGAAGGAAGAAGACAAAGAAGAGATCACGACTGTAGAAGAGAGAAACAGGAGGATCTGTGTTTGTAAACAGCTTCATGTGTTGCATTATAATTCCTGCAGGTTTCAGAGGTCTGCAGATGCATTTTAATTCTCAGGAGGTTTGATTCCAGCAGGAAGAATGTGAGCAGCTGCAGTGCAGAGAACACCTCACCAACACTCATGCATTATTAACCACAAGAGAAGAAGAAGATGAAGAAGAAGAGGTAACTGCAGTTGCATGCAAACCTCTGGTTTACATTAACACCTCCTCCTACCACCTCTGATTAATGGTTTGACGACATGTCAGGCTATATAATACGGCTAAGTATTCAACACCTTTTATTGCTTTTTAACATTGAGTCATAGTCAATTTAACTTGGCTTTTGTACAAAAAATTACATTAAAAAAACTATTTCATGTGAAACTGAAACCAGATTTTAATTCAAAATATAAAATAAATGATTGCATAAGCATTCACTCAATTTAAAGTGACTTTCCTGATTCAATACAGGTCAGTTGGTGCTAGAAGTCACAGTTAGTGTATTGAAGATCATCTGAGTGCAGTGAATGTGTCTCAGTGACTGTAATATAAAGACTCCTGTATCTGGAAGGTCCAGATACTGGTGAATCAGTACTCCTGGATGTAACTACAACATGAAGTCATGGGATGGATACAAGAAAGTCACTGAAAATCTCTTAGAGTCCAGTTGAATCAGTCATCAGGAAATAGAAGGAATGTGGCACATATATGAATCTACGTACGAGGCTGGCCACCAAGAAACCTATGACTCCTGAAGGAGTTACGAGCTACAGGGCTGAGGTGGGAGAGACTCTAAATACAAAAACTGCTGGCTGATCTAAACCAATCAAAGCTTTATGGGTGAGTGATGAAGAGAAAGACACTGATAAAAACAAGCTCATATTAAATCTGGACTAGAGTTCAGCAGATGGCATGTAGGAGACTCTGAAGTCAACCGGAAGGAAATTCTTTGGTCTCAAAATTTATCTTTTTGAATTTCAGACTAGAAACTATGGTCAGCAGACACCAAAACTGCACATCACCACAACTACACCATCCCCGCTGTGAAGCATGGTGGTGGCAGCATCATTACGTGGCTGCTTCTCGGCCGCAGGTCCTGGACTGTAAACGTAGGGGGTAAAATGAATGCAGCAAAGTATAGAGAAATTCTGGTGGAGTCTCGATAACGACTGAGACTTGGGAAAAGATTTGTTCTCCAACAAGACAATGAGCTGAAGCAAACACGCAAAGCTTCACAGAAATGATTTAAAGACAGCAAGGTGAATATTCTGGAGGCTGAATCAGAGCCAAGACCTCAATCCAACTGAGAATTAGTGGCTGGACTTGAAAAGAGCTCTTCCTTCATGATCCCTGCATAACCTGACAGAGCTTGAACAGTTTCATGAAGAAGAATGAGGTAAATGAAGAGAAAACTTCCAAGAGGGGTGAAATCTTTTTATAGGCACTGTACAGGGGGTCCTCGGTTTACGACGTCCTCGACCTACAGCGTTTTGTCATTTTGTTGGAACTGGTTACATGGAACTAGCTGGCAAGTGGAGTGGACAAATAGCATCCATAACCACTGCAGGAAAACTGAGAAGGCCTTTCATTTCTTTTCAGCCCTTGAGGTGTTCCTCTGAGAGCCATGTTAATGCACAATCAATGCCTGATCAATAGCAAGTCTATAAGCAATGAGCCACAAGTGGCAGTGATCCATATCTCTATCCGAGTACAAACACTCCAGATTGATATAAAGAAGAAGACAGCAGAGGCCAAAAAGAAGAAACACACTGCAGTTAATAAAAGTTCTTTTTCAGGTTGTAATCTGGATTCATCTGCTGAAGGTGCTGCATGAAGCATTTTATTGATATCTGGTGTTTTGACTCTGCAATTCTAAATTCTAGATTTATATAAACCTTTTTCGACTTGTGTTGACACAGTGAAGTTACATTAACTTCATATTATGTGTATTTTAAATTCAAATTTCTGCATCATTGATTTCAAACTAAATTGAAGTTGAAGCAACTTCATGAAACTGGGTTGATAACTTAATTTTGTGGTGAAAAACAAAACAGTTAAACTGAACAGATACATAACAGACTGTGGAGGAGAAAAAGACTAAAAAATAAGACGGTATCAAGACACTCATTCAGACAAAAGGAAAAGCAAAGATCAACTGTGTTGAATGAAAACATCAAATATGAATGAAATCGCAGCGTGCGGCTTCAAAGTGTCTCAGACCTCCGACATTTTCACACTGAAATGTTTCTTTGTTCATTTGTACTCAGACCATGAAGCCAACATGAAGCAGACTGCAGCTGCTTCAGTCACGATTCACAGGCTGGAAAATGAGTCCAGTCCTGAGCTTTTACAAAGCAGACTGGAGCCTCGGGGGAAACTGCAGGAGATCCACAGGCTCAGGGTTATTATTATTATTATTGTTATTATTATTGTTATTATTATTATTGTTATTATTATTATTATTATTATTATTATTATTATTATTATTATTATTATTATTATTATTATTATTATTATTATTATTATTATTATTATTATTATTGTAAGTCAGTATCACAGAAATATTGAAGTCATGTGGCCAAAATTCAACCACAAAACACTGAAAATTCTAAACTTTACATGCTTTTCATTCCTCTGAACCATAAAACCTTCCTTTTCTTTAAAAATTCACCATAATTAAACCGTTTATCAGAGTCAGAAACTGCAAAGAAACAGAAAAACTTCCAAAAGTCCTTGAATGTATCATATATGATGTTGAGTTAAGTCAGGAAAAATAGCTAAAATTACTTTTAAAATTGTGATATTTGATCAAAATCACTTTATTTTTCATATTTCATTCTTTTAAAAAAAATCACAGAGAATAAACCATTTGTTTTAACCAGATTTGTCAAAAAAACAAAAAAATTCTGAGCTCCTCTGAAACTGAAAATACATGAATGACTACTGCAACCAACAGTTAGATAATAAAAATTCAGAGAGTTTTCAGATGAACTGCAGGCTGTGTTCCCACAGAGCAGAGAGGAGACCACAAAAGAGTAAAATAAAACATACTGGATGTAGCGAGAAAATTCTAATTTAAAAATTTTTTTTGCATGAATGCATTTTGTAAACTTAAAACAAAAACAAAACAAAAATGGTTGTAAATATTTATAAGAATAATATAAAAGAGGGAAAATGCATAATAATACAGGAAATTAAAGTACCAACCAACTCAACATTAAAATGATTCTGAAAAAACAAAAATTATTTTTCCTATTTGAAATTATAAATATTTTTTATTTACTATACTAGCAGCTGGTCTCATATTTATTTCATTTCCTCCATGTTGCTGTTCTGAATTTCTGATTCCACATCATTTTCTCTATTTCAGAAATGCCATTCATTCTGACTTCGTTTTTAGAATGAGAAATCTATTTCAGAAACTATCTGCACGTCTTAAACATGAATTTAACCGGTCGGCCGTCCGACACTCGACTTCTTTCAGACCATGAGAGGCGTTTTGTGGCCTGCAGGGTCAGAATTGATGGACCAATAAAGGAGCTCAGCAAACTGTCACAGAGCGCCGCCTTAATATAGACACTGACTCTGAATTGTGTTTTGTGTTGAGAACATGATGGAGGGATTGAGTAAATGGAAGAGATGGAGGAGAGAACGACTGACGGGGCTCAGCAGTATGTTCACTTTGTTTTTAAAATGTGCAAAAGGCACCACAAGCAAAGTAAATGTGCAGGAAAGAAAACTAAAAAGATCTAAGTCAAACCTCAAATTGTTAATGAGACTTTCTCTCGTTAAAATTATAAAAAAAGACAGTTTTTCTAACATGTGGTTCAAGGTTTGTGATAATGTGATGAACAAATGAGAAATCCTTCATTTGATAGCTTCAGTCTTAATCCTCTGAATTTGAAAACTCACAGCAGGTTTAAAAGACATGTTGTCTTCAAGAAAATCGACAAAAGTACCCCAGAAACGGAAGCAGTAAAAACAGAAAGAATCATCAGATTTTCTATTTTATCATGGTCTTGGAAATACCCCTGTGTGAAATGCATTTCTTGTAGGAAAATCAACCAAATCAAAGCTTAAAATTCTGATATTCCACCAAATATTCTCTTTTTTCTTAATGTTTTATTCAAAGAGTCATTAAATCTAAATGTTTTGCACCAGATTCTGTAGAAAAAATGTAACATTTAGAGAGTTTTCAGTTGAACTGCAGGCTGTGCTTCCACCGAGCAGAGAGGAAAATCAAACATAGTGGATCAGTAAAATAATGCATAAATGCAATAAATACTCTATTTTGTGAAAAAAGGGATATTTTCTTCTTTTTAAATTGTGCATCTAGAGTAAATATATATATATATAATACAATTTTTTATATTTAATGTTGTGTTTTTAATGTATGTACAGTATAAAATATGTTAATATTTAGTCTAAAAAAATGTGCTTCCCATTCATAGTCGCAAATTGTTAATTATAATTATTATTATTGCTACTATGAATTAAATAATGAATATTTTTGTTAACACTGTATCCAAAAAAAGGATATTTTCTTTATTTCATTGGATCACCAAAAAAATTAAAATTTGGCATGCCTTACACTGTAAAAATTTTTAAAAAAAAATATTTTTACTATTTTAATAGTGACCACAGCACAAAAAAAAATAAAATAGAAACAGAGCAGCAAGTTGTTGGAGGATACTTTCAGCATGGTGAAATATCTTTCTACAGCTGATGTGCAGAGCAGAGTGAAAAACTGTTAATAGTTAAATATCTATAGTGAATCTAAATGTTGTACATGTTGGTTCCAGGTGCTTACATTAAAAAACAGACATTTCTGAGTTTTCTCTATTTCTAGCTATGTTTGTTCGGTTTCCACAGAGGTGCAGGATTTTATACTGCAGTGAAAAATGAGCCCCCAGTGAGAAACATCTGCCTGTATTCACATGTCCTAAAAGACTTGTGTGGTCTGACATTCCCATGTTTTCTCATCTCCTTCAGATACATTCAAGTATTTCATTGTACAAATTAGCATAATGACAATCAATATCGGAGAAGTCAAGATCAGATAATCTCTGATTACAGGTGAGTTGAAATATGAAAATGAAAAGTTTCATCTTTGTTCATATTAACAAAGAAATGATAATGCAGAAGTTAACTAGTGAGATTTTCCGGTCATTTGAAGTTTTTTTTTTTTACAGCTAACTTATAAACTGATACTTTATTCTGTGGTTTTAGTTATTATCTGTAATTCAACAGAACATGGAAAATCTGTAAATAGTAAAAGATTATTCCCCATTTCTTTCAATCATCATTATAGATAATTTTCCTTTCAATTAATGGCCAATATCTGTTATAATTTATCAATCCTGATTTAAATACAGTACAAACTGAAAATTCACTTTTAAATATTGCAAAAAATATCTATTTTGTAAAAAATACAGATGCCAGTTTTGAACTTATGTAGAATTTTGTCCTTTTTTATGAAGTCAACATCTAAACTTACAGAACAAAATAAAACAAAATCTAATAGTAATAAAAATACAAAGTTTTGAGGTTGACATTATTTACAATTAGGGCCTGTCTGTTATTTGTTTGTTTGTTTCATTTTCACATTCAACATGTAAGTGAAAACTAAAAAATACTAAAACAAACAAACAACAAACTAAGAAAAATGCAGGTAAAATTTGTAAAAAAAAACATCAAAAACATTTAAAATAGGATTCACCCTTTTTTCAATCCTTAATAGTCATAATGTTCCTTTCAGATAACAACTAATATCTGTAAGAAAATTGGATTTTTTTAAAATTTTATTTTCAAAAGTTGTAATTTTGTTTTCAAAAATTGTTTCAAAAGAACTTGGTAGAAATTTTTTTTTTCAGGCAGTATTTAAGCAAATACATTTTCTTAGATTTTATCTGTTATTATCACTAATTCAAAATAAAAAACTGGGCAAATTTGTACAATAACAGTGAAGAAACATGACTTGCTATTTTTTCAACCTCAACACACACAATATCAGATTTAAATAATAAATAATTCTGTGCCAATAAAAATGTTTCTTTTACAGCAAAACTTGCATAATTTTATGTTCAACCATTGTAAAAGAAGAAATTACTACATAATTTCTCCATGACCATCGAAATGAATATGTTTTTTCTGTGATCTTACTAGATATTATCAGTAATTTTAAAAAACAAAACATGGAAAAAAAGGGAAAATTAAAAAAAATTCAATCCTTAATATACATAGTTTTTCTGTCAAATGACGACCAATGTTCAAAAGTTAAAAAAGAAGAAACTTCTGATTTAATTCAACAAAACAGGGGAAATCTGTACAATAGCAGTAAATTTGCTAAGAAATTCTGATCAAATAATGTCATTTTTAAAAACTGAGCACATATATTAATGTGGTACAAATTCTAGTGATCATATTGATCACAGTGACGTTCATCATCTTGCAGCTTTCTCTGGTTTTAAGGTGAAAGGTGAAACCGCAGTGGAGAGATTCTTCTGCTTTGCCCCGAAGGTCGATCAATTATTGAACCGACCAACCAGAACGCAGCCTCAGTGTGTGTGTGCTCACTTCCTGTTCACACGTTGCCACGGCAACAGCAGAGAGAGGCACGTTGGATCAGGGAGCAACAAAAACAAGCCTTGATTTTCTCATTGTTTACACATTATTTTTCTGTCCCTGTTCAGTATTTCTGCATCAATCCTCCTTCTTCTCTGCCCTTCCATCCTCTTTTATTCTCTCTAATGCCCTTCTTAGACAGAAATCATCACATAATTGAGAGCTCACAGGGTAAATTCAGCATCATGTGTCTCAAAAGAAATGTGATAATAAAAGATAAATAAGAACTTCAGCTCCAAAGCTAAGAAAGATAAAAGTATTTATAGTGTAACAACAGTCACCAGTATGGCTGCATGAGAATTTAAAGGATGAAATATTGCTATTTGGAAACTGAAAATGTTACATAAATCCATAAAATAATACAGAATGTGTTTGCAGCTCACTACTTTGTCTTGTGGCGAAATCACAGATTTTTATTGGTCTAGACCCAAAAATTTGTGTTGTCCATTCCATTGGACACAAGGTCCGAAGGAGTTAAAGTTTTTGGAATTTTCCTTTTAATTACATTAATGTGTAAATTATCAGCAATTGTTTACATTTTTTAACTATATTTTTTTTTACAGTGTATCTGTCTTTCCGCCTTGCTTTGCCTCTTTTTCTGTCTCCTTCCTCCTCTTTAATCCGTCTCTCTTTGATGTTTGTAGACTGATCTCTGTTCCCTCTCATGTTTTATTCAGTCGGTCCGACCACAGTGTCCCATTTCCCGTTGGCGGCCATCTTGGTTGATGGCACATTGACTTGGCTTCGCGCTGCCACCACTAGCTTATTCTGCTCTGGTTTTATTATCCATCTGCTAAAGTCCAGGAGAACCACATGTCTGAAACACGCATGAACACTGTGTCATGCTGGGATGTGTCCTAGATTCAAGCCTCAGCAGACGGGAAGTTCATAGTTAAGTTTTAATACTCCTCGAACCTGATTGGCTGAACACAACGAGTCATAACTGGAAAGCTCGCTCACTCCGATTTCCCTCGAGAAAATTTAGAATAAAAACAGCTTCCTCCTCATTGAAAGGTAAAAATTGAACTTTCACCCCAATTAACTGTGATTTTAATACTAACAATTTGATTTAGACTCCCAAAATCCTCAGATTCATCTTATTAATTGCACTTTTTCTCAGTAAATATGTTACATCTGCACTAAATCTAAACTAAAATTTTTTTCAGGTCTCTTTGAAAAGGTTTAAAGAGAAGCATAAATGCTAAAAATTGAGAATAACAATTTTTAAAAATCTAACAAATTCAATTTATTCATTTTAAAGATTTTTATCAATTTGTTCAGTTAAAATGTTTAAATGTATTATTACACATATTTAGCTATATTTAAATCTTAAAAATATTATTATTTATAAATATTTACTGCTATTTGAAAGATAAATTATGCATGTTAAGGACTAAAACACAGTTATTTTACAGATTTACAATTTTTTCCACAGCTTTTACAGTTTTTTTAACATTGAATTATGACACTGTTTTTTAAAACATGTTTTAATTTGTTTTCTGTCACCTTTGCTTCTGATTTTCACCATTTTTAAGACAATATTCTGTCTTTCCAGCTGTGCTCAGATTCAGTGTTGTGTTATTTGAGGTGAAGCTGAGGACTCGACCTGATCACAGTTACATAATTCAACTGCAGCTGTAATTAATAAACTGGCTGCTGATAGACGCTGATATTGATTCTGTTGATGCAGCTGATCAATAAACTACAAACAGCTGGAAGCAACAAACTGAACTGCAGCTGCTTTTATTCTTATGAAACCAGATTAAGGAAACAATATATCAACTCACTGATCAACAATCCAATATGATCAATGCTAAATTAAGATATTGATCTAAATCATCGTCAAATAAACCGATAAAAATCACTAAATGTGTCACTTTATCAGAAACAACAGAAGATTTATTTTTTCTTTTGATGGAAAAGGCTGTTTTTTTGATTAAATATCTGCAAGAGTTCAGTAACCAAATGGTCAAGTCTTAGCTTATTTGCTTTTTACAAGTTGATTTAAATGCAGAACACATTGCATTAAAAGGGTATACAGTGGAAAAAAATAAATAAAAACTAAAAAAAAACCAACCTGATAAGGGAAAAACAAGTGAAAATGGGGCTCTGGAGTTCTGAAACGTAGTGAAATGCTGCGACGTTCAAAAATTGACAAACAAAAACAACAACCATAAAAGAATAAAATTAACAACAAATTAAATAAAACTAAATAAATATAAAATTAGCAGATTTTATCATGGATTTAAATAAATTAAAAGTTTGCAATTGAAAGAACAAAATATTATTTGTAAAAGAGACTTTTGATGTGAATGTTTTTTACAGTAAACATGTATATTAATACTATTTTATTATCTGTAATTTAACAAAAACAAGGAATAATATGCGAAATGATGCTTAAAAATGATTCACTGTTCTTGCTGATTTTCACACCGTACAAATAGTATAATTTTATTGTCAAATGGACAAGAACAAATAAATATTTGTAAAAATACAGATTTTTGATGTGGACATAATTTATAGTTTTGGCCTTTTTTGTGTTTAACATATAAATTAATATTTTCTCTGTGATTTTAATAAATGTTATTTGTAATTTACGAAAAAAATAAATAAAATATACTTTAAAAAATTAACAACTACAAACTAGTAAACAAACATTTACTTTTTATGTTTTATAATTTTGTCTCAGATCTCTAAATTTTAAAATATATTGACATATATCATTTGTGGGTGACAGAAATTGATGCATTTTCTGGTTATTTGCCAGTTTATCAACAAAAAACGTATCTGTGATACTGACTAAATGACACTACCGTTGACTAAATTGGTTAAATTTATCACATTTTTTAATTTTATTTTATTTTTATTTTTTTATTCTCAGTTCCTTGAATTTGTGCTGTTGATTTTCCTAAAACCTTCCTGATGGGGCAGACAAAACCCTGACTTAGTGCAAATGTAAGATGAGCAAAGATGAATCTGAGGATTTGAACCAGACCACAATGAGACGGAAACTTTCTCGTTAAACAACTGAGTCCTAATTTCACAATAAAACGCTGCATCAGTAAATGTGCAGCGTTCAGACTTTGATTTTTACACCTGCTTTCCGTCGTGCTGCAGCATTTAATCACATGTAATTCAGCCTGTTGCTCTTCCTCTGCTCTGCGAACGTCTGAATTAAACATGTGGATGCAGCAGATCACAGCAGGCTGATCAGCTGCTTCAGGTTTCATGGGATGTCTGCTGGTTTCCAGAGCTACGGCTCGCTGACGTCTCTCTCCACTAACGTCTGCTGTTGATTCACGGGTCTATTTCTGGCCTTGCTGTCGATGTCTCACCTCGAACGCGTTTTTATCGACACCTCCTGCTCTGCATGATGCAAATCTGCTGTTTTTAGAACAAAGGAGGCTGAACTGGAAGCTGATCGACATCCTAAATAATCCGTCACAACGTCCCTAAATTACTATGAACACAAACGCTGTAGTTTATTGTGACTCAGCCGCCAACCTGCTGCACAAAATGTTCCCTGAAGCAACAACGATGGATTAAAGAGCTGCAGAACACAGCAAATTATGAGCCTTATGAGGCATTTTAAAAGATTTACATCCAGGCAAACTATCACTACGTTGTTGCTTTTAGTCTTTTCATTGAATTTGTTTTTTTTAAAAAAAGGATAGAAATAAAAGTTTTTGATATTTCAGCCCCTTGATGTGGACATTATTTCCATTTTCAGTTAACAAATAACAACAAATAAAAAAAAAAAAAAAAAAAAAAAAAATATATATATATATATATATATATATATATATATATATATATATATATATATATACACAAAAAAATAAATATATGAATTTTAAAATAAAAAATAAATAGAAAATTTAGTCATTAATATATATATAATCTTCTGCCAAATAGCAACAAATATCTGTTAAATAGTAATATTTTTGCTGATTTAAATACAGTAAAATAATATCATTTTACAGTCTAATATTGTAAAAGAACAAATTACCATTTGTAAAAATACTGATTTCTGGTATAGACACTTACAGAAACACTGCCTGCAGTTCACCCAAAGAGGTAATACATGTTTTTGAAGAGATTTTAACTAGATCTGGTTTGAACAAATAGTTTATTTTTGGTGATTTTTAAATCAATATTCGTGATTTTAATGAAATATCACAATTTTAAGCTCACAATTGGTTAACTTTCCCCTATTGAAGGACATGTCTGGCTCTGATAAATGGTGTAATTTTGGAGATTTTTTCCCACCAACATGCCTTTGCAACCTGCTGGCAGCTTTAGGTTCAGAAAGTTAATAGCTAAGATGTATGTAAAAGGACTGAACTTGAATTTAAGGTTTACTTTGCATCATTTTTTTGCATGAATATGCATAAAACAAGTCAAAAAGCAGCCACTCCTGCCGTATTTTTAACTTTGCGACACATCTTTGTCTTATCCTTCACAAATTAAACCTATGGCAAATTAGAAACAATCGTCTACAACCAGTTTGATCCGAGCGGCGCCCCAGAAAAAAGCTGATCTGGGTCACTTGTTGGTCGTTTTTCTTGTTTCTCTGTCGTCCTCTGGATCCTTCAGAATGTTCTCCGTCTCTGCTGCTGTACTTTTAGTTTTATTTGCTGCTGTGTTCTGCTGCAGTGACCCAGTTTCCCCCTCAGGGATCAATAATCTCTGTTTATCAGCAGCGCTTCATCGGACGAACACTAATAAAAAAACATGCAGGAATTTGTTTCGATGACAGACCAGACAGAAGAAATGGATTCTTTCACGTTTGTTTTTTTGACATTCTGGTTCCTCCTCCTGCTGTTTCTGTCAGCGTTGGATACTTTTACACCTTTTAATGGCATTAGTGACGCACTCAGGGTCCGATTACTGGGTGACAGTGTGAAATAAATAACATTTTCATTGATTTGGATGCTCTGAGCACGATGGAGGTTTGATTTTAACAGCTGCTGGAGGCCAAAGAGGCAACTGAAGCTTCACAGTTTTGCAAAGTCCTACAGAAATAGTCGTTTTTTACAAGATCTATTCAGCACAAATGTTTTACTTTTGGCAAGAGACACATGGAATAAAGGGATTTTAATGAAATATTATAAGTTTAAGCTAAAATTTGGTTAAGCTCAAAACATATGAGCAGTTCAAGGACAGTAAAGTTGAAAATGTGACAATTTTTTCCGGTTTTCCGGTTTCTCATTCTGATAAATTGTGTAATTTTAAATTTTTTTGTAAAGACAACATAATTTACATACATGCTGGTAGGCCTTAAGGTTAAAATATTATTTGGATATGTTTTTAAGTAAATAGTGCACAAGAACATCTAAAATATATCAAAACCAGCCAAAAAACCCCACAAAAAAAAGCCACTGCAGCAGTATTTTTCATTAAGTGACTGTTGATCACAACGGAGTCACTCATATTCTCACTGATTTGTCGAGAAGTGCAGATTTTTTTTGTTTTTGAAAGGATCTATTTAGCTCAAACATTTCATTTTTGGGTAATTTTTAAATGACACATGAAATAAAAGGGATTTTAATGTGACATTATGTTTTAAAGCTTATATTTCATTTAGTTTTCTGGTCAAACAACACAGATGAGCAGTTCAAGGACAGTCGGAAAGTTTACACAGTTTCTCACTCTGATAAATTGTGTAATTTTTGCATTTTTTTAAAGACAATATATCTCTCAAATGCACTAGTCGGCCTTGGGGTTTAGAGTTTAATATCTACGATAGATATACAGGGACAGGACTTGAATTTAAAACATGAATATTCCTTTGAAAAAGCCTGAAATGTACCAAAACCAGCCAAAAAGCAGCCACTGCAGCAGCATTTTTCACTTTGTGACTGTTGGCCACAGGTGAGTCACTAATATCTTCACAGATTTGAGGAGGAGCACCAAAGTATTAGTTTTCAACAGGATCTATTGAGCTCAAATGTTGTATTTTTGGTGAATTTTTAAAATAAGACATGAAACGAAGTGATTTTAATGAAATATGTTTTAAAATTTAGATTTAATTTCCAGGTCAAACAGCAGGAATGATGGAGGAGAGGTAAGAGTGTGAATTAGAGATGATGAAGGGATGATGAAAGGATGAAGGAATTAAGCACTGATGAATGGACGAAGGAGGGAAGATGGAGGAATGATGAGGGATAAAATGGAATGATGAAGGAATGAAGAAGCAACGAAGGAGGAAAGATGAAGGGAAAATGAAAGGATGATGGAAGAGGAATGAAGGGATGAAGGAAGAATGATGGAGGAGGAATGATGAAGGATGAAAGGCTGATGAAGGGATGAATGATGGATGATTAAAGGATGACGGAGAAGTGATGAAGGGATGAAGGAAGTATGATGGAGAGAAGATGAAAGGCTGATGAAGGGATAAAATGGAATGATGAAGGATGATGAAAGGATGAAGAAGGAACGAAGGAGGGAAGATGAAGGGAAAATGAAAGGATGATGGAGGAGAGTGGAGGGATGACAAAGGAGGACAGATGAAAGGATGAAAGAGAGATGATGAAGGGATGATGGAACGAGGATGACGGAGGGATGACGGGGAAGGATGAAAGGATGATGAAGGAATGAATGTGAGATGATGAAGAGATGATGAAAGGATGAAGAAATGAAGCACTGATGAAGGGATGAAGGAGGGAAGATGGAGGAGTGATGAGGGATACAAATGGAATGATGAAGGGATGAAGAATGAACGATGGAGGGAAGATGAAAGATGATGAAGGAGGAATGACGGATGATAAAAGGATGATGAGAAGTGATGAAGGGATGAAGGAACGAGGATGAAAGAGTGAGGATGAATAAATGAAAGAGGGATGACAGAGGAAGGAAGAAAGGATGATGAAGAGATGATGGGGAAGGATGAAATGATGAAGGAGGATGATTAAAGGATGATGGATATGAAGATGAAAAGATGAAAGAGGGAAGATGAAGGAATGAAGCATTGATGAAGGGATGAAGGAGGGAAGATGAAGGGAAAATGAAAGGATGATGGAGGAGGGATGATGGAGAGGATGAAAGGCTGATGAAGGGATGAATGATAGATGATTAAAGGATGATGGAGAAGTGATGAAGGGATGAAAGAGGGAGGATGAATAAAAGAATGGGAGGATTATGGAAGGATAAAATGAATGAATGATGAAGGAGGAGAGTTGATGAAGGGATGACGTAACGAGGATGAAGGAGTGAGGATGAAGAAATGAAGGAGGGATGATTAAAAGATAAAGGATGAAAAAGGGATGAAGGGCTGATAGAGAGGTGAAGGTGGGATAATGATGAAAGAATGAATGAATGAAAGGATGGAAGGATGAGGACGGGATAAAGGAGGAATCGTGAAGGGGTGATGGAAGGATGATAGACGGATGAAGGTGGGATGATGCAGGAAGGATGAATGCAAGGATGGAAGGATGATGAAGAAATGATGGAAGAGGGATGAAGGGGTGAAGGAATGATAGAAAAATGAAGGTGGGATGATGCAGGAAGGATGAATGAAGGAAGACGGGATGATGAAGGAAGTTTGAATCAAAGGAAGGAAGGAGACATGATGGAGAGATGATGAATGAAAGGATGGAAGGATGATGGAGGGATGGGTGAAAGGATGAAGGAGGGAATTCCCTGTTGCGTGGCAGCAGCCAATCAGCGCTGCGGACACACACACCAGCGTTACGTAATATTACATCCAGACGTGCGTGTGTTCACGGGGGTTTTTCCTGCTTTAAACACACACGCTCCCCAAACATCGCGAGAAAACGCCAAATATTTAACTATAAATCTCGTTTATGTTGGAGGAAAAGAGAATCTCTAATAACTGGCTCTACTTTATTTAAAACACGGAATGAAAAACGCGTTTTTTCTTACTTGGATCAACAAATAAGCGTTCAAACCCCTTTAAATATGAATTCAGAGCTTTAAAAGCACCAAAAAGCTGAAATTTATTCAGAAATTAAACGCTTTTTCAAAAATAATATCAGATAACGGATGTCAGAAAGTGCAAATTTTAGCCTAATTGATGTAACAGGTTGATGTAAAAATGAAAAGGTGAAGACTATAAGGTGTGTATGCGGGTATCAAACGGAATAAACGTCTTACCTGAGTGGCTTTATGGAACTGCTTTTTCAACCCCGCGACAGACATCACTTCGGAGAGGTTGGAAAATATAAATGAGGCTGATTAGAATAAATAAAAATAACGTTTCTGATTCAAGCAGGATGAAGAAAACCCGGATCTAGCTGAAAGACAAAAAGATAAACGGTAAATCCTCCGGTAGCGTCCGTTTATTTTGGTGGAAACAGGAGTCGATGATCGTCAGACCAAACCCAGCTGGATCTATTTTCAGTCTGAGAGATGAGGAAGAGGAGGAGGAGGAAGGGGGCGGGGATCGTCTAATGAAGAGATGCATCACTTCAGAGGGAAACAAATGCAGAGAACATCTAGAGAAGCAACAAAAATACTCGATTACAAGCAGAACTCCTGCATTTAAACACGCACGGAGCTGAAATCACACAGTCAAAAACTTTATATTTGAACTGTAAGTGAAGTAAAGTGGAGTTTTTAGTGGATCTCATTTATCTTTTTGCTTTGTTGAACTTCAAGTTACATTATTTCCCCTTTAAATTAGTTTTCTAATTACAGATAAAGAGCAAAAATTAGGCATAGTATTTGCATCTTTCATTTCTTTTCAGTAATGAAGAGATTACATTTTACATTTTAGTAGAGCAAACATTTAAGAGACTTTTAGACTTTTACTAAAATAAAGTTGCAGGAATGTTAACATGAGAGGAATCAAATGATTTCAGGAGATTCAACCTAAAAAGAGACTTTAACATTTAAACTAACTTAAAACATTTAAAATTTAAAGACTTCATTTTTAAAATTTGTTTTACAGCTGCCATTTAAATGAATACATGGTTTCTGTGATCTCACTATTTAATATGTGTAAATAATCAAAATAGGAAAATTCTGCATCATTACAGTTAAAAATGAATCCTTAATATACATAATTTTCCCATCAAATTTCAGCAAATATCTGCAAAATCATTAAAAAATATTTTTAGTGTAATTTTACTGTCAAATGTTGTAAATACAAACAAACAAACAAAAAACAAAAACAAATGATCATTTATAAAAACACTGATTTTGTGTTGTTTTCACAGTTAAGATACAGTACCAGTCGTTTGGACACATCCTCTCATTCAATGGTTTTTCTTTATTTTCATGACTATTTACATTGTAAATTCTCTCTAAAGGCATCAAAACTATGACTGAACACATCTGGAATTATGTTGGAAGCAAAAATGTGTGAAATAAGTCAAAACATGTTTTATATTTTAGATTCTTCAAAGTAGCCACCCTTTGCTTTGATTACTGCTTTACATACTCTTGGTCTTCTCTCAATGAGCTTCTGAGTCACCTGAAATGGTTTTCACTTCACTGGTGTGTCTTGTCAAGGTTAACTTGTGGAATTTCTTGCCTTCTTAATGGGGTTGGGACCATCAGTTGTGTTGTGCAGAAGTCAGGTTGGTACACAGTTGACAGCCCCATTTGACAACTGTTAGAATCCATATTATGGCAAGAACCAATCAGCTGAGTAAAGAGAAACGACAGTCCATCATTACTTTAAGAACTGAAGGTCAGTCTGTCTGGAAAATTGCAAAAACTTTGAATGTATCCCCAAGTGCAGTCACAAAAACCATCAAGTGCTACGATGAAACTGGCTCACATGAGGAAAGGAAGACCAAGAGTCACCTCTGTTCCTGAGGATCAGTTCATAGGATCAGAGTCACCAGCATCAGAAATCACAAGTCAACAGCACCTCAGATTAGAGTCCAGATAAATGCCACACAGAGTTCTAGTAGCAGATGCATCTCTGCATCAACTGTTCAGAGGAGAGTGACCAATCAGGCCTTTATGGTCAAATAGCTGCTAAGAAACCACTTCTAAGGAAAAGTAACAAGAAGAAGAGATTTGTTTGGGCCAAGAAACACAAGGAATGGACATTAGACCAGTGGAAATCTGTGCTTTGGTCTGATGAGTCCAAATTTGAGATCTTTGGTTCCACCCGCTGTGTCTTTGTGCAACACAGAAAAGGTGAATGGATGGTCTCTACATGCATGGTTCCCTCCGTGAAGCATGGAGGAGGAGGTGTGATGGTGTGGGGCTGCTTTGCTGGTGACACTGTTGGGGATTTATTCAGAATTGAAGGCTCACTGAACCAGCATGGCTACCACAGCATCCTGCAGCAACATGCCATCCCATCCAGTTTGCATTTAGTTGGACCACCATTTATTGTTCAACAGGACAATGACCCCAAACACACCTCCAGGCTGTGTAAGGGCTATTTGACCAAGAATGAGAGTGATAGAGTGCTGCGTCAGATGACCTGGCCTCCACAGTCACCTGACCTAAACTCAGTCCAGAAGGTTTAGGATGAGATGGACCACAGAGTGAAGGCAAAAGGACCAACAAGCACTCAGAAGCTCTGGGAACTCCTTCAAAACTGTTGGAAAACCATTTCAGGTGACTCCCTCATGAAGCTCATCCAGAGAATAACAAGAGTGTGTAAAGCAGTAATCAAAGCAAAGGCTGGCGATTTTGAAGAATCTAAAATATTAAACATGTTTTGACTTATTTCACAATTTTTTGTTGACTACATAATTCCAGATGTGTTCATTCATAATTTTTATGCCTTCAGTGAGAATCTACAATGTAAATAGTCATGAAAATAAAGAAAAACTATTAAATGAGAAGGTGTGTCCAAACTTTTTGACTGGTGTAAATAAATAATGTTTCTGTGATTTTACTAGATTTTATCTGTATTTTTTTTTCAAAAACAGCAAAGTCCCATATAACAATAATTCAAAACTTGTTTACTATTTTTCAGTTAAGATACTTTTTTTTTTCAAATATTGCCAAATATGTGTAACTGACCCTTTGTTGACTGATTTAAATACAATAAAAATGATTCATTTTAAGAAATAGATCCTTAACATGCATCGTTTTTCTATATATAATATAAAATAATGATATTTTAGCTGATTTTAATACAGTAATAAATAGAGTACTTCACAGTGGCGTTGCTGTGGTAACAGTGATCATCCTTTCGGTACAGACGATCTTCGGCAGGGAGGGAGTCTCACGTTCTGCTGTGACGTCAGCGCACCGCCCTCCGCCGCCCACGAGCCTCCCCGCGTCGAGCACGAGACGTGAGTCCGTGCGGGGGTCCGCGGGGCCGCTCGCGCTGCTTCCACAGAATAACAATAATCACATCAGCGTCACGTGACCGCGGCGCCACCTGACAGGTGAAGGTGAGCAGCGGATCGGAAGCTGCGCAGCTTCAGCACCACGGACAGCGCGGTGCGTTCAGAGCCTGCTAGGACGATTCAGCTTCAGGTCTAAAGTCTGAGAAGCTACAAATGTGTTTAAAGTACACTGTAAAAACATAAATCTGAAAAAAAAAAAAAAAAAAACAGTGCTGAATATCTGCCAGCAAGATAACCAGAAAAAAAAAGAAGAAAAAAACTGTGGAATACTGGAATAAAAAAAGTAAATAAAAGGTCTTTTTCATTTTTAAAGATGTAAATTAATATGTTTTCAGTGATTTTGCTACCAATTATGTCTAATTTACCACAGCAGGATACATCTGTAAAATTACAGCAAAAAAAATATCATCTGTCAGCCTTTAATATACATAATTTTTCTTTCAGGTAACAGCAAGTATCTGAGATATTCTATCTTCTTCTATCGAAGATAATGCAATTTTTTGTTGAATTTACACATTAAAAAAAGAAAAATAAAACAAACAATATTTGTTAAAATACAGACTTTTGATTTGGACATTATTTACAACTGTGGTCTGCCATTAATAGTGATTTTACTAGATATTATCTGTAATTTCACAAAGCAAAGTACATTTTAAAACAGTTATCAAATTAATGTTAAAAACATTTTAAAATTTAATAGTTCTTCATCAATTTATAATATTTTTTCAGGTAAGAGAAAATGTCTATAAAATAATACATTTTTGCTGATTTAATTACAGCAATATATAATGTAACTTCATGGTCAAACATAAGATAATAAATTACTATTTGTAAAAGTAAAGATTTTTTGCTGTGAACATTATTCACAGTCTGGACTTTTGCTGTTTCCTTTTATATAATGGTATGAAAATAGTTGTTTCTAGCATATTAGCCTTGTAGCACTTTTTTTCTGGAGTAGATTGGAGCATCTGACAAATCTAACTTTATTTTTTAATAATAATATTAACATATTTTATTTAAAGCACCTTTCAAGGAACTCAAGGACACTTTACAGAAAAATAAAAATCAATGACAATAATTAAAAACTATACAATAAAAATATCAATAACAAGAAAAAAACAAAGAACAACAAAGAGGTGTGACACAGTGAGGTTAGGGTGTGAGGGAGTATGCAGTCCTGAACAGGCGAGTTTTGATTCTGAAAAATCATTTCCTGTAAAAGCAAGTGAAGGTTATTATTGACAATTGAAAATACGACTCTTCGGATTTTATTTATTGATATTTAATGACACAAAGCAATGCTGGAAAAGATCCAACATCCAACTGTACCTCATTTACTCTCCTGTAAGTGCAAATAATACAGCAAGAGTGCATCAATTTATAATTAACAGAATTTATTTCACAACAATGCTTCTGATTTGTATTTTTAAAAAATCAGCTCCACATGTCGGTCATGTGGTTTTATGTGTAGAAAACTAAAAAATTAAACTGTGTGTCCTTTTGTAAGAGTGACAGCAAAGTTTTAGATTTTTCTGTGAATGAAGGCAGCAAAATAATGAACTGCACTCTTAACTGTACCATTTTTGAAAGCCCAGCGATAAGAAATGTTTTAATTCCCAGCTCACCTGAAGGCACCATCACAGGAGCAGACTGTGAGGGTTTGTCGCCACCTACTGGTTTAAATAAAGTATCACAACTCTGACTCCAGTATGTAGTAAAATAAGAAAAAATAAATAATATAAAAATAAACAGAAATAAAAATAGTAGTAACACTTTAAAATAAATAAATAAATAAATTAATAAATTAATAAATAAATAAATAAATAAAATAAACGTTTATATATTTATATATATATATATATATATATATATATATATATATATATATATATATAAAAATAAAAATAAATAAATAAATAAATAAATAAATAAATAAATAAATAAATAAATAAATAAATAAAAAATAAAACAAAACACACTGCAACAACTGGTCACATTAAAAAACAAACAAAAAAACACATTAAATCTATCCATTAACCACTAACTCAGAAAGATAGATTTAATTCTAAACATGCACATTTTTATTTTTTAATTCTTTTTTACCTTTTGGGGATGGTGCGTTCATATTTCTGGTATTATTCAGTTAAAATGCTACATTAAAAAAAAAGCTAAAATCTGCAGTTTGTGAAAGTAGTTTTCTAAAAAAAAAAAAGATAACGTTGCAGGTTCAGTTTCCTGCAGAACAACTCAGATAAAGTGTTTTCAATGGAGAACAAATGAGGCTTACAAGGTTCTTACATTAAATAACATCACCTGAGAACAGAAAACATCACATAAACAGATTTATTCGTGGTAAAAAATCAGCTAAGCGATAAAGAACTCTTGATAATGTTTGACAAACTGATCTGAACAGTCGAGGTGCTGAAATCAGATCATCACTTGAGCTGATAGATAGAACAGCTGCAGGGAAACGGTCACAGCTGCTGTACTGAGTTCACTTCATTTAGAGAAACAGCTGAGAATTACAGCGAACTTTGTGGAAATGTGAACATCCAAGAGACAGAACGAAGCACACGTTAGTTTAGTGCAATTGAAACTTTTATTCACTGCAACTATAGATCAGACTGTAAAGAGGTAGAAGTAGTTCACAAACAAATCGGAAATTTTTTATTGGAACACTTTTTAAAATAAAAAACAGTGCCAATATCAATATATGAATTAATATGGAGTTATAAGGTACTTGACATCAATAAATAAATGCAGTGTAATAAATATAATAAACTGTAGGTGCCTCACTAAAAAGCTGTTGATGCTCAGGAGATCTGACATTTTTTTTTTCACATTTTGTGGTTTAAAAGCAGTTTAGCTCTGGAAATGAATGTGCCAGACTTACATTCTTTATCTGAAACGCCACAGGGTGTGTTCTGGTCACTTCATGTTCAGCTGCTGCGTAAGACTAGAAATAAATCAAGGGTGGAGTGACTTAAAGTTTCTCATCATCAGTAACAGAAATAATAAAGACGCTGTCATGAAGGAAAGATTTTCTCCTTGGTTGTACTGCCGAGGACCACTTAGGAGATTTAAATTACAGCATCCTCATTCATCATCCAGTCAGAATTACAGAAACTGGAACTTTGCATTGAACATAACATCAAGCTACTTTCAAATCAAAAGCATAAAAACCTGAGAAATGTCTTGAATGTGTAAAAAAAACTGCTGATCTAAAACAGGTAACGTGATCAAAAAACCTCTTCTGCAAACACATCATTTACATTCAGTTAAAGGCTGCATAAAACCTCATCTGGTAAACATTTGACTGCTTCTGATCACAGTGTGTCGGGTCCCATATTCTTGCACAGTTTCTTTATGAAGTTAAAAAAAAAAAAAAAAAAAAACAGTTCCCAGAATTTCTAAAAGTAGAATGGGAGGCAGAGAGTTCAGTTATCAGGCGCCTCTCCTGAGGAACCAGCTGCCACTTTGGGTTCGAGAGGAAGACACCCTCTCTATTTTTAAGACCAGGCTTAAAACATTCCATTTTGACCAACCTGGCCGGCCAGCGGCAGATGTGTCCCCCCATATAAAGAGCAGATTTCTGCTCAAGGTTTCTTCCCGCTAAAAGGGAGGTCGCCTTAGGGCTGCTCTGGGGGTTCAGGCATATGGGCTCTGTAAAGTGTCTTGAGACAAATTGAATTGTAATAGGTTATATATAAATAAAGTTGAGTTTATCTGAAAAAAAATTTAAAATAACATTAAACAGCCTGAGCTTGTCAAACATGCTCACAAACAGCTACTCAGCAGCCAATAAATGGAAAAAGTCCCACATTGTTGATGTAGATCTTGAAGCAGATCATGTTTTGTTGCTGTTTCCAAGCTTACAGGTTCCTATTTCGGGAATTTTTGGATATAGTTGTCCTGAAGATGTGAATGAAATGTTCACATCTGTGCAGGATCATCGAACATCCAGAAAAGTGCAAAAAGCAAAACCAGCAGGGCTGATGATTTCAGTTGACCAAAGCAGGACTCAAAGTAAGTTCTGTGGGTTTCCATCCGCAGAAAAAAAGTCTTAAAGACAGCTCCAGTTCCTTCTACTGGTTAAAAGTCTGTAAGAAGATGTCATTGCAGGATGTTGAGAAATAAACTCCATCAGTGAAACAAGAGTCGAACTGAAAGTTCCCCAACTGGACCAGATTCCTCCAGCAGCCACATCCAGGAGCTTCAGCTGGTCAAAGGAGACACACAATGAATCTTTGCTCAACTACAGTTCGTGTCAAAGGAAATTGAACATTTTTTCATCATTTCATTGTACCGGTGCAGTTTTTTCATTCTAAACATTAAACCACATCAGCATCACTGCTCTCCTGTTTAGTTGTGAGTTTCTACATCGACTACAGCCTGCAGTTTTCTAGCTAGATAAATAAATGTTCCAGGGCCAAATTCAGACTCAGACTATAAAGTCCTGCTTCTCTATGGAAACAGAACAACCATGAAGGAGAGTGAACTCAGAAATGTTGTGTGCGCAAATTGACACAGTTATGATGACACAAATCCTAAAAAAAATAAAAACCGAAAGTTGAATTTCTTCGATTTGCTTAAAAAAAATTGCAAACACCCTGGAATCAACATGTGCAATGTTTTTCTGAGTGTCCACAGGTGTTACTGACACCAGCAAAAAGATTTCACAAACCTACAGATATTTTATTACTTATTTGAAACTCATTTCCATTGTCTTATCTCTGCTCTGCATAAACACTGTCTGCAGTTCATCTGGAAAGTCCCAGAATTTTCACCACATGACTGTTGCTCACAGCTGAGTCACTGTCGGTTTCATGGTTACACCAAGAGGAGCAATACTTTTTTGGTTTTTACAGAATCTCATGAGCTTAAAATGGCTTGTTTTTTGGCAATTTTTTAGTACGAGAAATGTTTTTCAAACCTACTGAGGTTTCATCGGGTCAAACTCCACAAACGTCGACACACAGGCACGAATATTTGACTTGCAAAAGTTAGGGAAACATAGAGTCTAACTAGAACGACAGAGGGCAAATTCAAACAAATTTAAATTAGTCCATTTGACTCTGCTGTTGATAAGCTGACAAGTTTCACTTTCTCAGAGCATCACGTAGAAGAACAGCTCACATTGAGAAGCACAAATAAGTAAAAGAGGCTCTTCAGATACAAAAAGAAACAATTTTTTTCCCCTGGAATAAACTGATTATTTGCATCTGCTGCGTCAAAGTTTAAAACAGACTCACCTTCTTTCGTAGGGGTTTCGTTTTCATGAAGATGTCGCTGTGTCTCCTTGTGGCTGCTGGTGAAAATCCTCAGTTTAACCAGTAAGATTGTTAAGAGTTAAATCCCCGATAAACTTGTCTCCATTCACACCAACAACTCCTGAGCAAGGCACCTAGACTCTAAGTGGTTGTTTCTGGGGGGCATCTGTGTCTGGAAGCTGGAAGAACAGTTCAAATAAGTTTAATAATTAGTCAGGTGTCTCCCAAAAATATCTGAATGATGTGTTTTGCTTATTTCTTACTTACATTGTGTTTTTGAGACCTTCTCTCTAAGAAATATGCACAGACGGCTACTAAGGTGACGACTAAGATGACCACAAGCGGGATCACAACATACAGAGTGGAATAATCGCCTGTTGTGGAAAACAATGAAACAAAGTCAATAAAAATTCAACAAATTCATCAAAGGAACACATCAAACTCCAAATGATTCTGGAAAAAGTCGGATTTGCAGCATTCTCTCACCGTTAGGCTGAGTCTTGTCCAGCGGATCTGGAGTCTGGAAGTTTCCAGGATTCAGCGGCAGCTCTGTCGTTGAGGTTTTAACAGTGTTTGGAACTAGAAAAACACAAGATTTAAACACAATATTTAAAACAGCAACAGCAGCAGGACAAATGTAACGTAAAATACATTCAGAATTCATCATTTTTGCATGAAGACCAACTAAACAAATCTACTCACCAACAATGAGCTGAAGTATCGCTTCGCTCACTCGGCCGTTCAACTTGGGGATGAAGCATCTGTACCTGCCGTGGTCTTCAAGCGTCACATTTGTGATTTTGAGCGATATGTTCCCGTGCTTCAGTTCATTTACGAACAGCGCCGTCCTGCCATTATATGACGGGATCTGCATGTCAGGGAGTTCCATCCTGTTCCTGTACAGGTGCACATAGTCGACCCCTCTCTGAGGATTCAAGGGGTCGGGTTTAAGGTCCGGTTTGGACCAAACTACTGTCTTATCCTGCACGTCAGCAATGGGCTTCAGGTGGCATGGTAGGATGACATCATCACCAAGAGCAGCTATGATTGGCTGAGCTGGACCAACCACCTGGCGCTGACCTGGAAACAGAAGGAGGATTAAAACTTCTCAAAATGGAGAAAAGTCTGCTGAGAAATCTGTCTGGATTTTGCAGTAAACCAGAGTTTTAAATGTGGTTTCTGTGGAGCCAGCAAGTAGGAGTTTGGTGGAACATTTTGAGGAAAAAAATAGAAACCATCCAGGAAAAGTTTCTGAACATTCAGACCACAAGCGAGATCACAACATATAGCAAAAAAAAAAAAAAAAAAGAAAGAAATAAAAGCGATGAACGAACGCATCAACATTATTTGTGTAAGAACTCTTATTGTCAATAGGGACAACTTCTAAATAAATCCAAGTATTTTTTCAAAGTTCCAAATTTCAAACATCAAAAATACATCTCACATCAGCAGCACAATAAAGAAGCTTTACAAATGCATCTGAGAGTATTTTTCAGAACTCTGAGCAGCAAATAATGTTTTTGTCATCTTTTATGATCATGTAAAACAAAGATATTGAGAATATGGCAATATGGCAGCTGAGTAAATTTTAGTGTAGCTAATGGGTTATTTAACCGTCCTGTCAGCAACTGGAAGATCCTGCAAGCTGAAAAGGAAATTGAACAAATGCTAGCATTTTAAAAAGAAACAACCATTTGGCACAAGTCAAAAAACAGCTATCTGTAGACAGATTTGATTGGTGGATACAGTATCAGTAATTCCAGACAATGTTAAAGTAGTTTCTGAATAACTTTGTTGGGTTTACGAAGTCTGACACATTTCCTGCACTCAGATTACTGAGATGTTTTCATTGACAGTGGACAATTTGTCTGTGAGTCACCAGTAATGGATTGAATCATCGTCTGCGGTGGAGGCTGAATCAAGATGACACATTATATAGTCATCAGTCACATGAAGACATGTCTAGAATAATCACAAGTCTCACAAAATATGACGAGAAAGGTCATGTATGTAAAAATGTGAAAAATCAAAAGCCTTATCATCTTGAAACCATTTTGAATCCAAATTCAAAAGATTAGAGACATATCTGCTAAACTAGCGTAAAACAAAAACGACACACTTTAATCCGAATCTATAAGATAACCTACTTGTCTGTTGTGCTTTTTGTTGCTAAGCAGCCACAACCAGAGCTTCTTGTTTAAATTAGTGAAAGTTTGAATGAAGTCTGGCTGATTGGGCAGTTTGAGTCACAACAACTCGGGTTAAATATCAACGCTCACACATGAAACTCACATTTTTAGATCGCATGCAACTTAGATTACCCCATGACACGATTATCTTTGATGTACATTTAAAATAAACTTCCTTAGACCGCTGCACAACTCAGAATAAAGGCGAACCTTCAGAATGCAGAACTTGCCTGAGAAATACCGCGTTTTAAGCTTTTTTCTGTGTATAAGTAATTCCTTCACTGTTGTCATTAAATTCAACGACATGAAGCAAAGAACAAATGCTAATAGAGAATTCGGCACAGTTAATTATCTAAAATGTAAATCAAATTTAGGCTAACGGCTAACTTACAAACCCAGCAACTTGATTAGCATCGTTAGCTAAAAGCAGCGTTATACAGTGATAGTAAAAAATGTGTTTACCATCAGTTGGTGCGCTGAGGACGAAAGCTGAGCAGAGAGTGAAAGTCCAGAGTGAAAAAGCGTGATTCCGCTCCTGAAAGTTTCTTTTGTTCGTGTACATAACAGACAACCAGTTACACTCCTTCAGGAGATCAGCTCAGAATGAAGTCTGAGTACAGCGCAACCATCTGTATATCGAGCAGTGCTGCCAGATCTCGTGATATAAACAAGCGACCAGCTCCATGGAAACAAGCCCAAACAAGCCCAACAGCTGAACTGCCACACCGTGTAAATGAGACGCCTCTTGATAAGAGAATAAATATATATTTATTTTTGTATGCACTAAATTGACAGTAAATTGTCAATATAACATTTTAATAACTTAAATTTTTAAACTCTGATTAAAAGAAACTTAGATTCTAAAGCTCTGATAAAAATAAAAGACATTTGGTCCAGCGTATTCTGACTTCTTTGTCAGTCGAAGTAGATCCAATTAATTCGTCAAGATGATCCACAGCACTGATGGATGTGTGAGACAGGCTGTGCAAGTGGCTCATTTGTTTGTCTTGTCTCGTTTTGTTTTGTAGTGGTGGAACCAATGTCCATAAGCCTCATGGACGAGAAAAGTGCAGAGGTTTTTTTTTTTGCCACCTTTCAGAAATCACAATAAAGGACGCCCACCACGGCTCCTCAGGGTCCCTGTGGTGTATCTTGTTTTGAAAAAAGCATTTGAATACTGCACAAATACATTCTCTACAAAGATTTTTAAAAATCCAAATCTTATCTTAACACAATTAATGTATTAACCCATTTATGTGTATGCATGTATTTATTTATTTAGTACTTTTAACATATCAGAGTTCTGAGTGAGTTTTTCTTTAGTTAGGCAAAGTCCATTTATTGATTACATGTAGGCTATTTAATGAATGTCTATTAAAAACTTAAAAGCATTAAAAATAATAAACAACTTAGGCATTCATTGAGTAACTAAAACAGTGCAGAGTCTAGGACCACATCAGCATGATCGTAAGCATCCTCTGGTAAATTCACAACCATATACTGTAGGAAATCTAGCTGATCACATCATGATGTCCCTTACCATGTGGACTTCAGGAAATGATTGGGGGGATGATAAACTGTGATACTGCCGGTTGGGTCCTCTCTGTTCTCATGTTTCTTACAGGTTTGTCTCCTGATGCTGCTTTACATCAGCCAGTCCACCATGAGCAACAGAAAACACAGTTTGCCTTGTACCCATTGCCACTAACGCTGTCAAGCCAGGGGTACTTTTGCAAATGTTTTTGCTTCTTTGGACGTGGTGGAGTTTTGGGTGTGGACATTTTTAAACGCGTGGGTGCAGCACCGTCTGTAACCAGGCAACCCGTGGCAGGACCATAGGACCGGACACACAGACGCAGACACGGAAGTCTGAGGTCTACCCGTTGCATAGACCGATACATGACATGTATAGGTCTATGTATCCGCTGTACCTCGCGTCAGGTCCTACAAACATCCACAAGCGTTGCTCCGCATGTTTGTGAGTGTGGATGGGGACGGTAACCAAGAAACGCGAGAGTGGACGGGTCCTGGAAAAGAACAAACTAACGTATTTCGCTTTATTGTGGAGAACTGGGAGAGAATCAGGAGGGGTTCGTACCGGCAGTAAAGCAAGCCCAAATGAGCGACTACACTTTAGAAAACAAGCTCAAAAACCCGCAACCCGCCACTGATGAGATTTGCAAGCGACTTTACAGAAAAACAAGGTCAAAATCGCTTATAATAAGCGGACTTGAAAACACTGTCTATAGGCGCGGCAGTTTAAAACCATAACACGTACGTCTTACGTAAATCACGTGGTACGTAATGGAACGTTCCAGGTGTACTACGTCACGGCGCTGAGAAGCGCTTTTGTTTACAATACAATACAAGAACTTTATCTTCAAAGGTAAATTCAATATCACATTCATCACATTTTATCACATTTAACCAGAGAAAAGACCTACTTTCCGCTTTATTGATTACATTTCTTGCAATTTTCGTCCTAATTTTACATCAATAAAATATACAGTGATACTTTTTAATAAAAATATTTTTTACTACAGCTGCACAAACAAAAACGAAAAAAGTCTTACTTTCAGTTATACAAATCACGGTAAACCCCCCTTTTAAATAAAAATAATTTCTTTAAAAAACCCAGTGCTTTTACTCAGGTGTTTGTGTTTGGTTTCACTGGTTTATATTGAAAGTACCATCAGGTCGTACATTCTGGGAAAGTTTGGGAAACTTTTGCTGAGCTAACAGCCCCAGCAGACCTTGATAATAGTAAAAGTGAATGTTGCAATGCCTCATTGTTTTTAAATGTCTCAGTGTTCATACAGCAAAAAATCAGTTTCGTCATTACTGATGTCATCACACTGCATATAACTATCTGATTTAGTGTTGGGTGGGTCACTAATGACTGAATTTATGTTCATTTAAGTTGGTGATAATTTTTTACATTTCAGTTGATAAAAGGTCAGTGAGAAACACAAGATCCCAGAGTCCAGAGTGATGCCTTCAAATGACGCATTTTATACCATCAACAGAGATATTTAATTAAGAATAAAACTTCATAAAAGACTCAATGCTGTTATAAAACTGTTGTCATGAAGGTTCAGTTGATAAATGCAATAAACCAAAGATATGTAAGTGTAATATCTTCTCTGTGACTTCTCAGTATTTGTTTTTTTTTATCTGTATTTTTTGTGGTATTTCTTTATGGTCATATGATAAAATGTTATTTGTTCTGAAAACAGCTGATAAGTAGCTGATTCAGCAGTCATGAGGTTGTCATTTTCCAAAGTCACTGTGTACAAAGAAAAGTGTTTATGAAGAAGTTTCCAGCAGTTTCTCAGTGATCAGATAAGACATCAGATCAGATCTGTAATGATATGATGTTGTTTTTTTGTTTGTTTTTACATTTTTTCAGACAATTTCAGGAAGATTATTTATTCTTACCAAGATTAGGTTACAGTTTATAATGGCTATTTTAGAATGAATTACTCCTTAAATAATGACTGAAAACAAACATAAATGTAGAATCTAAAAATTTCCTGTTGTTTCCGTGTCTTGGTCCAGTTTTTCCAATTGTTTTCACTGCTTAGTGTGTGATATTTAACCGTTTCTTGCTCTCATTGGTCAATTATAAAATATTTTGTTATGAATTTTTCCATCTATATTTCTGTACTTAATAGCATAGATTACTACATTCCCCGTCAAAAAAAAGTTGCGCACGCTAATATTTCATTGGACCACCTTTAGCTTTGAGAACGGCACACATTTACTGTGTCATTGTTAAGTTTCTGCAGTGTCAAGGCATTTATTTCTGTCCAGAGTTGCATTAGTTTTCTGCCAAGATCTTATACTGATGATGGGAGAGTCGGACCACTGAGGAAAGTCTTCTCCAGTACATCCCAAAGATTCTCAGTGGGGCTGAGGTTTGGACTCTGTGGAGGTTAATCCATGTGTGAAAATAATGTCTCATGCTCCCTGAACCACTCATTCACAATGTGAGCCCCACGAATCCTGGCATCATCATCTTGGAACATGCCCATGAACATCAGGGAAGAAAACCTCCACTGATAGAAAGACCTGGTCATTCAGTTTATTCAGGTAGTCAGCTGACCTCATTCTTTGGGAACATAACGTTGCTGAACCTGACCAACCCCAGATCATAACTGTAACCCCCACAGGCTGGTAGACACTAGCCATGATGAGTGCATCACTTCATCTGCCTCTCTTCTTACCCTGATGCCCCCATCACTTTGGAACAGGGTAAATCTGGACTCATCAGACCACATTTGTTCCTCGAAGATGATGGTTCACCACTATCCTTCCAGGTTTTAATGATGCATTGGCTGGTTCTCTTTTTTGTATTTTGTATTTTAAAGTCTGTAAAGGCCATTTTTTCCTGCCAACAATGAGTCCATGTTTCTTACACTCCTCTGCTGTAATATGCTGCAACAGTTGTGCAACACATTGTTTGTGTCATATTTACCCCCCTTCAGCTCTTTGTTTTCTTGCCAAGAGTTCAAACATCATCTTATACATCTGGAAATAACCAAAAGGTGGAAACAGGGCTGTTGAGGAAATTTTGAATGTAGAGTTTCATTGCAACCAATCAGTCAGACTTAATTGTAAATAACTTTTTGTACAACACAAAGCGTCTTTCTAGAACTGAAAGAAAAAAAACCTGAAGTCCCATAGATTTTATGTTAGAAATAAAAGGGTCAATAACAACTGGCACAGATTACATTATAGATAACAGGCAGATAAAGACAACAAAGGAGTTCATCATTTACCAGCTGGTACTGAATACAGTGATACTCTATGTATCACTGTATTCAGTATAATAGGTTTAGGTTTATGAACTTTAAAAATGTCTGTGTTTCTGCATAAACCAAACTCTAAAACATCATCAGATTTTCATACAAGTCCTAGAAAAGAACTCAATTAACCAAAACAATACAAAAGTATTCTATTTGTTCATTCATTAATTGAGGGAAATTATTTATTGTTTTGTATCTGGAAGTGGCAAAAGCATGTGAACCAGAAATCAGCAAAATAAAAGTGTTGACTAAAACTGGTTCTTCTCAGAGACGCCAGAAAAGAACCCTTTTCATTTCTACAAAGAGCCTTTTAGCAAGAGACTACTTTAAAGAACCTCCAAAGGAAATCATTAAAAACACTGAAAACATAAAAAAAATAAAATAAGAAATGGTTCCTTTAGGCACCACAAATCCAAAGAACTTCAGCAAAAAATAGCTCTTTAAGGAACCATTTTCAAGATAGTTCTTTGTGGAGATTCGGTAAAGAACCTTATTTAAATGGTTCTTGAGTAACTTTCCAAAATAAATGTTTTTTTAAATCAAATTTTTCTTTGTAGGTAGAAAAACAAGCACATGAACAGAGCTGCTGGTTGTTTATTAATGTTCCTATTTTACTCCATTCACTCACAGATAAGTACGATTTTAAAGTTGTCCAATATACAAAATCTGTCACTGTGAGGGGAACATAGAACCCTAAGGCCTTAAACTAACTTGTGGTTCCAAACAAGAAATACAGAAGCTCACTGTTATAGATGAATTGTAAATGTAGGCATTTATGCAGTATTTCTGTTTGTTTTCTGAGTTCTGCTTTTACAGCTCATGTGACAGATAAATATTTACTCCTTAACCAAGTGTGATATGACCACAGGCAAAGGTTTGTGACCACAGTGTGTGGAGGCTGCGTGATTTAGGGGGAATCCCTTTAACAAATGATGACTCATAACTCAGGCTGAGCAAACAAACTGCAATAGATACTAAAAACAAGTCTGAACAAGCCTGGACAGTGATCAGCCTTTTATATCAAATACAAAACCTAAAGTGAAAGCACCAGTTATTCCCCTGTAGAAGACTTCATGTTAGCTTGATACTAACTGAATGATAATTTCCTATAAGTAGTTATTTGGTGGTCATGAGTGTAAGCAGCTCCATTTCCTTCTGTCTGATCTGGTTCAATCTTCAGTTATTCTAGCCTTCAGGGCCTGGGATAGATGCTTGAATCATTTTAATTCAGATCAGTATAATTCTTCAGTTTAGCACATAAAATCAACTTGTAAATCAGTATTAACCCAGCAGTATGTTTAATAAAAATAATAGAAATAATAAAACCAAACAGTGACCTTCTGTTCGATCCTGATGCAGCCTGTCTCCATGTCCGTGATCATTTATAACTATGAACATCCTGAGTTGACCTAAAGGATCTCGATCAACAACAATCATAGCATTTTTTTTAACAGATCATATCAGCACCAATCTAAGCCATTTCCTTAGTTTACATCCAGTCACATATGTATAACTACAAGATGACTGAAGTTGTGAGAGGAAACATTGTTCAAAACATATGATCGCTTGTCAAGTCTTTGTCATGGTGCCTGCTCCCAGCTAAACCCCCACAACTGCTACGGTATGAAACAGTAAAAAGCTCAATCTGGTGGAACAACCAGGTACTACAACTACTACTACAACACATTTTTTGACTTGCATTGAGAGAATGCAGGTTTCTTTCCACCTTTTGGAGCTTGTGGAGCTTCGGTACACTCTAACACTATATTTCAAAAAGTGTCCTACAGTGATACAATAAGGTTTGCCTTAGTTCCTGGTTGTCTTAAAAACATGAGCTCTGGTCAAAGGTCATTGAGCATCACAGAAGTCTTTGTCATGGTGGCCCATTGCTCGTAAGACAAAGGTAAAAATGAGCCCCGGGCTGGTACTAGGCCTTATTGAAATGTTGCTGGTTTGAGTGTTAAATAGAATCTGATATGATCTCAAAGTTTAGGGCTGATCCAGACATTTTTAAACTCTTCAGTAAAACCTTAACTCGATTCTTGTTTCATGTCTCAATTCAGGTGTTGTAAAGGGAGAGCGCAGTTTGTGGCAGAACAATAGGTTACAAATATTTTATGGTTTTCTAAATTATTAATCAGCAGCACTATCAGATACACGAGCTCTGGTCTGACGTCATTAAACATCATAGAAGTCTTTGTCATGGTGCCTGTTGATAGTTAAACTTCCACAATGCTCTCTGCTTGCCAACATGAACTGTGTATAGTCCAGGTGAATACCTCCTCCGAAACAGTAGAAGTCTTCACCTGGTGGGAACAACCAGGTATTACAGCAAATCAACAACATATTTTTTGACATGTATGCAGAAAACACAGGTTCTTTTAATCTTATGGAGCTTGTGGAGTCACAGTACAACCTACATTCTAACACTACATTTCAGACAGTGTCCTCCTGGAGCTTTACAGCAAGATTACTGACTATTTGACCCTTGTTCAGAAACTCAAGACAACTTGAAGTACTGTTGCTTTTTCATGCTTTCCTGGTAATGCAACTGCATGCAGTTACTCAGTCGACCTAGTAAATCTGTAAAACATAAAGCCGAGACGTTCAGATGTCTGAAACAGGCCTCAGGGTTAAAATGAGACATGCTAACTGTCGCTTGTTAGTAGCAAGGTGTTGGATATGTAGTTTGCATTTCCTGTGTGATTCACAGCAGAACACGCTCAAATTCCTATGATAAAGAGCCTAAAGGAACACATTAACAGTCAATTATACCAAAAAATCATCAACAAACCAAGCAATGAGAGTATGATGCAGCTATTTATTCCTACGAAAGTATAAGAAAATGTTAATTGTAATACTTTTAAGACCCTGTAGAAACCCAGATCAATTTCTAAAGTACATATACATTCACAGTTGCTTCAAGTAAAGTAAATTACAATTTTCTTTTTTTAAATCCTAGAATAAGAAGACCATCTCATCGGGTTGGATGCCAAACTCTGGTAATTGTAACCCTTCATTTGGACCAACCTCGTACTTCACTCCCCACATTTCGAAATGCACAAAGTTTTCATATAAATGTGTTCTGTTTATTAAAAATCAAAAGGAAATTGAATGATCGAGAGTCTTTTGACATTTGAGGTGTGGGAAAAAAAACAACAAAGAAACACTGCACAAACAAACTCTTCTTGTACCTGGAGTTTATCGTCGCAGCAGGAAGCTGTGGCCTCAGTGACACACAGTCAGATGGTAGGTGTGATGCAGCCCCCCAGTTTATCAGCCGCTCAGTCAGTCTGTGCATCAGCAGCATGGAGATAACAACACTGTGCGCCGTCATGGGTGAGTACCAGGATGTTACTGCAGGCTGCTGCTTTCTGTATCTGGGCAGGTTTAGAAATGTTTAGATTTATGTTGTTTCTTAGTTCTTACATCATGCTACACCAAAATTACATTCAACATCAGCAGTTAGTTGTTTCTACATCACTTGATGTCATTCATGAAAGATGGACTTTTCACAGGTTACTGTTGAGTAAATATGCAAAAACAAAATGCAAATTCACTAGTTCACCACAGTAACAGTCTGTTTTCCTTGTCAGCCAGATGCTTATCGTACAAGGCCAAGACGAGGCTGAATTTGTTATCTGGATGATGCAGCTTTATCATGAAAGCGTTAGTTTACTGTTTGATCAAAGGCAGCATGTGAAGCTTTTAGTGCATCGACTGCACCACAACTCATAGCTTTCTGCAGCTGCTGTCAGTTCTTTGCTGTTCACAGCTTCAGATATGTGGTCAGAAGTAGAAAATAAACTCAAAATAACATCACAGCAGCCTGAAACAGACTAACCTGCTTGTTCACAGTCACATCCGTAGTGAAACAACAAAATCTGAGGAAGACTTGCTGAGCAACTGCACATCCACCAAGATTCCTGGTTGCTCCTTTCTGCAAATACATTCACAAGAAAAAAATAACTTCTCGTTCTCTTGCAGCTTCTCTGAGAGTTATTCCAGACAGATCACAGTTTTTCCACTTGGAGTCCATCTCTCTGAGCTGTGAGCAGCAGAGAAATTCTTCTGGGTGGACAGTTAAGAGGAACACTTCCTTAAAAATAAACCAAAAGTGTCCCACATTCTGGAGGAAAATAAATGACTCTGGCTGCGTAATCGATGACCTTTTCGTATTCGACAGTGGAGTTTACTGGTGTGAATCTGGAGCAGGAGAGTGCAGCAACACCGTCAACATCACTGTGACAGGTTTGTTCCGACAAACTCCAAACTGTTCCTCAGATAATTCAATTAAAATGTTCCTACATGATCCTGAGAAGTGAAACATGTGTGGTCAAGCTGATAAAAAACGTTGCATCTCAGAGTCAAAGCAGGACGTTGTGAAACCACCACAAAAAGTATCAGATTATAAGAACTCTTCAGTTTGCATGTAAACATGAATTCTACACTGACTTGACATGACTTGTATCAGTTGATGCTGCCAGTGAGTTACACAGTTACTAAACTGGTGTTAAAAGTGCTACTCTCTGTGCACCATCACCTACATTCAGCTATAAACTCTTCTCAGCCTTTCATTGTGGTCTATCAGTGTTTCATAAATAACTGTTCTAGTAAAGTGGGACATGACTGTTACACTTGCAGAACAATCATTCAAAACTAGTGATGTTGTGGGGTTGAGTATAAAAAGCACCACACTTTAGGCACATTTGACATCATTTTATGGTGTTAAAATAACATTTGAACCACCAAATGCAAATGATATGAAGCTGATAAAACTTGTGTATCTTCCAGCTGGTTCTGTGATCCTGGAGAGTCCAGTTCTTCCAGTGATGGAGGGAGAAGCTGTGACTTTTCGTTGCAGAAACGAGACGACCTCCTCCAATCTAACGGCTGATTTCTACAAAGACAAGGTTCTTATTGGGAGCAGCTCTACAGGAAACTTTACCATCGAAAGTGTTTCTAATTCTGACGAAGGACTCTACAAGTGCAACATATCTGGAGTTGGAGAATCACCAGAGAGCTGGCTGACTATCAGAGGTGAGCTGCAGCTTTAAGTTGGATTTTCTCAAACAACTTCATTTTTTAATATAGTTATCTAGACAAAGTTAAACAGTTAAAGTTGTTTCACATGTAATATTTCTGTATTTGGCTGTATTTCTGTGCATCAGGTGAAGTTTTGCTGTTTTCCACCTGAAAGCGCATTAGCTGAATTTGTACCTCTCAAACCGAGGATGGTTTATCCACAAAATTTGTCTTTTTTGCTTAACTATTAAGAACTATTAAGGGTCTGAATTTGTGCATCTTCATATGCTATTTGGTTCTTCTAACCCCATGATTTAGGACTGATTCAAAGCTAAATGGATGCTAGTACATGACAGTAGAACCAGTCCTATTGGCTCCCCAGTTTTTTTTTAGTTTCTCAACAAGGTAAAAACTGATGCAAAGTTGACCATATTTCACCTCTTAGTGACCACAAAAATAACAGCACCTTGGATGGATTAAATCCGTGATGCTCCCTTTGCAAATAGTTTAAAAAATACGCCGGGATCAGAAAAACATGCTTCAGTTTCAAAACCCAGAACTGAAATGACATATTTTCCCAACGCCAGTTTAATTAGCTGTATTTACGCTGCCAGATATCTATACCTTCATGTATATCTGACAAACCAGAAGATATCTGTAATTCGTCACTCATCACACATTTAGATAATTCCTCCTCTGTGAAGCAGAAATGGAATAAATCAGAGGGTTACTTGCAGCTAGTCATCGACACCTGCGTTCTCTAAAGCCGACTGTGTAACTTTTAGTTTCCTAGCTGGCTGTTGCTCAGCATCAAAGACGAGCATCGTCTCTTTAACTGATCTGACTTTTGTGTATTGATTTTGAGATGGGTCCACATTTTCAAAACGGTTAACGATTGAGAAAGACGGAGGACACATTAACACCTGCAACACTGAGACGACTCAAATGTGTCCACAACCAACCAAACATTTTGAAAGTGCACGAAAAAAAAAACCTAATTACAGGTTAGAAAAAGGTCTGCACAGTTTCAGGCTCTGAACAAGTCACTTAATTTCCTTTTTAAAGATTTTCTTCAAAGGCAATGCTTCGATCGATGATTTCTTTCAGTGTAAGAAGCAAACCCACTGCACAGGACCATTCAAACACACTAGCAGAAATTCAGCCTTCAGCTGCCACACACAGATAAAAGTCTTAATTTGTTTGCATTTAGGCCAACTTGTGGTATATTTTGTTTTGAAGCAGGCCGTCCTCCATCGCCTGACTTCCACCTCGTGTACATTCTACTTCCTGTGGTGGGCGCCTGCGTCTTTCTCATCTCGCTGATGCTGCTCGGCCTCTGGAGAAGCCACAAAGGTCAGGCTGTTTTCATGTCAACAAAAAGCGACATTGTGCATCCTGCTGCTCCAAAGCTCTCAAATGAAAGTTCACTGTGACTCACTCTACGAAATAATGCAGCAGTTTGCATCAATCTTTTCAAGTTACAACAACGTCTCATGAAATTATGTTCAACCAACAAACTACACTGAGTTTGGGGAATCAGCTTTTCCCCAACAATCAGTGATATTTTCAATTTCCAGATGAAAATCCTGAAGTCAAAGTGAAGAAAAAAGTTAAGTCAATTTCAATAAATTAAATCAATCAGAACTTTATTGAAAAAAAATGAAATTTGAGTTTAAATGATTATTAATTGCTTTTTACAGCTACCATGTAAATTAATGCTTGTTCCCCTATAATTTTGCTGATTGTTATCTGTCATTTGAAAAACCAGGACAGTCGTTGTTGTTGGTAGATGTTAGTCTGTTAAAACACAGTAGTACAAGCTTGTGTCTGTTCTTGTTTCGTGGGTTTTGTTGTCTGTGACGTACAGGTCAGATTCCAATCATTGCAGACAAATGAGACAGTAACGTCACATGTCTTTGTTACATGTTTACTTTGATCCTCACAATGACTACATTTTTTTCTAAGAGCTCTGCATGAAAGACTGGGAGTTTCACCTCCTACGTACCTGAGATTGCAGCGTTTCTTCATATATTTTAAGGTCACTGGAGAGTTTCTGTTCTTTATAAATGGGACAACGTGGTTTTTGGTTTGTAGTCATCAGACAAATCATGTTTGTCTGGTTTTGGGACATTAATGCATCATTAACCAGTTAAATGACCAAGAATTACCTTAGGACTGGTTGAAATATGACAAAATAGTGAATTCGTCATGAAAAGATCCATCTTTGACACATTAACAAAAAATGGTAATGCGGAAGTCTGCATGTCACAATAATAAACAAATATAACAGATATGATGAAGTATTGAACGTATCCATCCATCCGTTATTTATACACCACTTAATCGTCATTAGGGTCATGGGGGGCTGGAGTCTATCCCAGCTGACTTAGGGTGAAGGTAGGAGACACCTGGACAGGTCACCAGTCTATCACAGGACTACACTTAGAGACAAACAATCACACTCATATTCACACCTATGGACAATATGGAATCACCAATTAACTTCAGCATGTTTTTGGACTGTGGGGTGAAGCTGGAGAAAATCCATGCATGCAAACTCCATGCAGAAAGATCCCAAGCCCAGGCTGGGACAAGAACCAGGGATCTTCTAGCTGCAGACAGTACTAACCACCGAGCCACTGTGCAGCCCTATTTAATGTATATTTATTATAATTGTAAATATATATATGCATATATATAAAACAATACTAGAACAAAATGAATCATTAATTAGAGAACAGGGCTACTTAAGTTAAGGCTATGGAGCTGGAGGTAAATTAACGAAACAAACACAAATTTCTTCTGTATTGAAACAAACAAACAAAAAAACCCCACTCAATGTAAACCAATGACAACAGAAAAAATAATGAAGTGAATGAAAAATTTTCAAAATACGACAAAGTCTTGCAAAGTAATTAAATTATACAATTCAATAAATTTCAACAGTTCAAGTTCACAAAACTATTCACACAGTTACAAAGTGCAAAGTCCCGCTAAGTTTTCCTGATTCTCAATGGAAGGGAAAAAAATGAATAATATGGAAAAAGAGAGCTGTTGGTACAGTATATTCCTACCAGAGCAGCAGCATTAATGCAGCCAGGCTTGAGGCCTGCATCGAACCAGGATTTTCAGGGGTTTCTAACTTTTCTAGCATCTGATGATTCCAGTCTAACAAAAAAAAAACAAACCCAAACAAACCCTGACCTATTCAGGTAAATCAAGAAAGTCTTCCAGGGCTTGGCATGACTGAATCATAAATGCATGCATTCAGCTGCACAGGTGTAGGGCGGGGCAAAGCTGTGCTTTCATTGGCTCATGAGCTTGGACTGACAGCGTCGGTGTCCAATAAACACAGACCAGGCTTTCTGGTTGATAGCCAACAAAATCTATTACAGAGTGACTCCTTTTACCTGGGTTACACAAAACATACAGGACACTTTTGATATGAAATACATCGTCACTAAAATATAAAATATTGAGCAGGTTTGATAAGTTGTGGAACCGATGCATGGATTTTTAAAATTCTCCAAATTTAATTAAGAAAATACATTTTTAAATAATATATTATAATATATTTCCACAGTCATAATTCCAATGATCTGCAATATTGGTAAAAAAAAAAATGAGCTCAAAGGTGGAACTTTTTATTACTGATTGGTCATTCTTTTTCTTCAAATTTCAGATCACATAAAATCTTATTTTCATCTTTAATAGTTCCTCAGATGTTGTTATTCAAACAGCGTCAAATTTTAATGTGTGGAAAAATCCTGCAGAAAGTGAGTTGATGGGCCTTTTTAAAAATTAGTATTATTTTAAAACAAATTGTATCTCAGAAAATATTTGATAATTCAAGCTGAAATAACAGATACCATTTTCAATATCCAAAGTTTCAAGCAAATCAGAAATGGTCAAGCAAAAGGAAAATGATGGTTTCAGCAACACTTTGCATTGTTTTCTACTTTTATAATTTCTACTTTTACAGTATTAAACAAACTGACAGTAACTTCTTACAACATGTTTAAACTAACTAATAAAAAACTTTGCTTCTTACCACAAGTGATTCTAAAGTCTTTTATGCGTTTGTTTCAGCTGCAGTTTTCTGTTGCTGTTGTTCCATTTTTAGCTTTTTAAATCCTAATGAGGAGTTTTGTTTTTGCAGGTAAAGTGGACTCTGCTGTCTCCTACACTGATGTCAGCATCATATCGGCAGTAAAACCTCACAGGATCAGAGGTAATCATGTGAGATTTGGAACTAAAAGCTGAAACCGAACCAGACTTAAGATTATTAAACAGATTTGCTTCACACAGACTCACTTCTTCCACTGTGTTATGTAACTTCCTGTTGGGCCATGTATATTCGTTATTGTTATCTGGAAACCTGCCTTCTCACCCAGTTGCGTGCACTCTCATTGGTCCAGCTGTTACCATGGCTACAGTATTGAAAACACTTGGCACAGCTCAAAGTCACACTGGTTCTTACATTGACCGAGTTTCTATTTTTACTTTTGTCAGATAAGAATTTTCTAGTTTTTACAGCTCATTAAACTCTCTGAACTCCAGCAGATTCTGGTTGTTTCAGTTTTTATTGAGCTGTTATCACATGTTTACTCACTCTGGGCTCATTTTTCACTGCAATAGAAAGTCCTGCAGCTCTATGGAAAAAAAACAACCACAAAAGAGGACAAAGAGCTCAGAACTATTTTCTGCGCAGTTATAATGAGAGAAATTATAAAAAAGAAAAAAAAGTTTTATTTCTTTTGATTTCTTTCTTTTGATTGCTGCTTTTACTACTTACACTTTTAATTTGTCTCTATTCTTAAACACTGTCTGTAGTTCAAATGAAAAGTTTTAAGGTTGGAAAATAACAAAAAATTGAGTTACTGCAGTGTTGGGGTGGAAATCCTGAACTCAAGTTGAAGAAAACTGTAGTTTTATTAAGATACAGCAACTTGAGTTTATAGTTTTATATCAACTAATGCAAAAAATAGCATTAACAGCATTTTTATGTCAATACAACCCATCAAAATAATGTTTTCTGTTTTTTAATCCTAGAATTTTTATCTTGGAATCTGGTCATTAGACTTATTTTTTAGAGTGAAGAACACTGAAAATCAGAGATAAATAGCACAGTTTCCCCTCCAAATGACTATAATAAAAGCAGAATAAAATCCCACTGAAAAATATTCAGAAAGCCTGATTTTTGTCTGTGAAACTCCTGTTTAGTCTTTTTAAACACATCAGTTAAACCACACAGTTGCAATGACAATGACATTTTTTCCAATTAGTATTAACTCATTTTGGAGTTTATTTAAAAATCTCACATACTCTGTTTAATCTGCTGCTAAAAATAACCCCTAGTGTGTTTTTAAAACATTAAAATGATAGCGAAGGTACAGTTCGTGGTTCTAATGAATGTTTAAATTTCCATTTTGTTCTGGGGCAATGGATCATGTGCACAGAAATCTCCTTAAACACCACATTTCATTTATTCAGGACTGTGAATCAGTATCATATTTGAATCTGCATATCAGGCCTGAAGGGAAAAACCTAGAATTCTTCTCTGTTGTTTATTGTCCTTATTAATGCCAGTAAAGCTCATTCGGTTGAGTTTAACAGAACTTGTGATGCAGTTTTTATGTATTTATTCAAACATACACCCCAGTGATGAATCCTGAGGTTAATATTTGTCCGTCCTCCTCAGATTTGGACTCTGGGCCGACGTTTTATTCAACACTGAACCTGGAAGCCATCTGATGGGAAACAAGAGCTGAAAGATTGGAATATTCTAGAGTGAACAGAAGATTTTATAGGAAACCGAACAGAATTTATTTTATTTTCATCAGAATTCAGGCAGAAATTTGTCCAGAATTTCTTGAGCTTTTAATATTTATACAAATCAGTCTACTTGAAGGAGAATTGTGTCTCTTTGTTGTTATTTTACATCTGTTTGTGGTCAGTTTCTATTTGTTTCTTATTGATTTGTGATATTTTGTATCTTTGTGGTCATTTTTTATCCCTTTTTAGCCGTTTGTATTGTATTTTATCGTCTTGTCTCTGTGTCTCTTTGAATAGTGATGTTGTGTCTCTTTGTCGTCATTTTGTTGTAATTGTTCACCTGTTTTCTAGTCATTTTGTGATGTTCTGCATTAATGTGTAGCTACTTTGTGCTACTGTGGGATCATTTTGCAACTCTGTGGTGGATTTTCTTCTATTTAAAATGAAGGTGTGATATTGTTTAGTATCTCTATTCCAAGCTGTTGTGTCTTTTGTAGAAGTTTATTGTGTTTTGCGTTTATGTGTAGACATTTTGCGTTACTTTGTGGTCATTTTGCATATCTGTAGTGGTTTCCCATCCCTCCAAAGTCTAATTGTCATGCTGTTTTTCATCTGTTTGTAGGTACTGTCTGTATTTGTAATTGTCTTGTCTCTTATTAGCGTTTTTGCGTCACTTTGTGGTAATTCGACTAAACAGGATGAACAGGGATAGGAACTAACAGGTGGTGCTATTAGAATTATAGAGTGTCAGGTGCTGTGTTCTGTATTCCCCACTACTAACTGCCTATCAATAAAACAAAACAAAAAAACAACAACAACAACAAAAAAGAGATGCAATGAATAAATAAATTAACAAACAGTACTGCAGCTTTGCAGTGGGAATTCATCAAATTGTGATGATGTTTTGCATTTCTTTGTAGATAAAGTTTGTTTTTATAGTTGTTTTGTGTCTCTTAATGGTGATTTATTGTCCCTTTGTAGTCATTTTGGTTCTTTATGGTAACTTTCCATCCATTTTGTAGCCATTTTGTGATGTTTTGCCTTTATTTGAAGGCATTTTGTGCCTTTGAAATCATTCTACTTTATTTTGTTGTCAATTTGTACAAGTTTCCAATCTTTTTGTGACTCTTTTCATCACTCAAAAATCTAATTGTGACGTTGTTTTGCACATATGTGTAGTCAGCTTGTATCTCTTAACTGTGTTTTTCTGTCTCTTTGTAGTAATTTTGACTCTTTGTGGTCATTCTGCACTGGTTTTTTATTAATTTGGAGACATTTTGTGTTACTTTGTGGCCACTTTGCAGCACTGTAGTGGTTTTTAAACCATTCAAAGCCAGTTTGTGATGTTTTGCACCTCCATGTCAGCTTTTTGTGTCTTTGGCAGTTTTTCATCATTTTTACAGTCATTTTGTGATGTTTCATTTCTTTGAAGGCATTTTGTGTCTTTGAAATTCTTTGTCATCACTTTGTGGTTGTTTTGTGTTACTTTGTAGTCATTTTTCAAGTCTGTAGAGTGTTTTCATTCCTCCAAACTCAAACTGTCATGTTGTTTTACATCTGTTTACTGTCTGTATTTGCAGCTGTCTTGTGTCTCTTACCTGTGATTATGTGTCTTGTAGTAATTTTCACTCCATATGGTCATTTTTTTAAATACATTTTTGCTTTTTTTGGATGTTTTCTATTTCTTTAAAAGTATTTTGTGACACTCAACTCTGTAATGAGGTTTCATACCCTCAGAGTGATTTTGTTACATTTTTTTTTGCTTCTCCTTCCATAAACTTTACGTCTTTGTCGTCATTTTCTGTCTCTGTGCAGGTTTTCTTTGTGTGAACAGATCACAGTTTCAGCTCCGAACATCTGCACTACAATCAAACTTGAACCACTCAGCCAACATGGAAACATGCTTGTGGTGGAATCAGACCCTGAAGTCTCTGTTTCATTTTCTAATTATAACAAACGAGAGCTTTGGTGTCGGTTTCAGCAGCTTTTCTCTGTGGTTCAAGTCACATTTATGGAGTTTTTAGAGTCACCTGATCTGAATAAGAAATTAAAACATGAAACTTGGCACCGACTCATGCTTGTGACAGTAAATTATGCAAAAACTTAACACAAACTCTCCCTGGACTCTGTGTTCTGAAAGTTGAACTTTGAATTTCTGTACAGACATTAAAATGATACTTTCATATCTTCAGAAAGAATTTGCCTCAATGTCTCAGATGCTGCTTTAGTGTTTAATGTTTTCTGAATAGAAACAATTGTGTTTGTGCTGAAAAACACCAACAGAAAGTTTATCATTAACAGAAAAGGAATTTTACTGACTGTTATGATGGATAACACTCACACAGCAGCAAAATAGGTCAGAAGTGAAACCGGGATAATATTACACTACTAATCAAAATAGAGTTTCATGGTTTAATCTGTGCCAATATTGACACTATAAACTGTGTTATGATTCACTGGGAATATGTTGCTCCAAGTGATTCATTTCACGTGACAGAAACATTAAAGGATGTTTCTATTTATACTGCATGGAATTTGTGTGTCTAAGATTGTCCATGACTTCATTTGCAGCTCAAACAGGTATTTCCTCATTTCTCTCTGCCTGATCTCACTGGGAGGGAATTCCCTTCTCATGATACCAGCCTACTCTGAGAGTAACTAAAGACGTAATGATTTACAGAATGTGTTCAGAGGTCCTGTTGCTGCTGGTGGAATGTTGTTCCGTCTTCCTGGAGGGTTTGGACAAGGTAGTGGACTTTTTTACAACAGGATCATATTTTCTGGAACACCCAGAGCTGTACAAGGTGATTTCTGAAATGACAAAGATGCAACCTTCATGTGCCTGCCTACAGCCCAAACCAACATGTCACCATCCAGCATGAAAACAGATAACAGTTCTTGTCTTCTTCTTGTTGTCTGGGGCCTTGGATCATTGAAATAAAGCTGCACTTTAAGGTGTCCTTTTAGTCAGTATGTAGTTGATGAACCTTTGGCTGCAGCTTTGATCCTGTGTTGGTCTCAATCAGCCTGAACATGAATGTTGCAGTTTTACCTCAATGCTCTTTGCAAAAAGGAAAATTTATGCAGGGATCATGAGTTAACATCTCCTTTCAAGTCCAGCCACAAACTCTCAGCTGGATTGAGGTCTGGGCTCTGACTCAGCCTCCAGAAGATTCCTCTTATTGTCTTTAAACCGTTTCTGTGTAGCTCTGGTTGTTTGCTTCAGCTCACTAACTTTGTGGGAAACAAATCTTCTCTCAACTCTCAGTTCTCTTACAGACAACATCAGGTTGTCCTCCAGGATATTCTCTGGACTTTTCTGCATTTATTTTACCCTCTAACTTTACAAGCATTCCAGGGCCTGCTGCTGAGAAGCATCCTAGCATCATGATGCTACCACCACCATGCTTCACAGTGGAGATGGTGTGTTTGTGATGATCTGCAGTATTACATATCATCAACATAGCATCGAGTCTGATCGACAAAAAGCTCAATCTTGGTCTCATCAGCCAACAAAACTTTCAGTTGACTTCAGAGTCGCTCACGTCTTTTGATGAACTCTAGCCCAGGTTTAATAAGCTTTTTTTCTCTTTGTCACTCTACTGTAAAGCTTTGACAGGTGAAGATCAGTTAACAGGTGTTTTATTTAGAGTCTCTCCCATCTCAGCCCGTGAAGCTTGTACTTCCTTCAGAGGAATCATAGGTGTCTTGGTGACATTTTACTTCTATGTTTAATGATGAGTTTAATTGTCCTTCTCTTGTGTCTGTTCTCTGACTTATCCTTATTAATAACATGTTCACAGAGTTTCTTGCAGTGTTCTTTTGTCTTCATGGTGTAGTTCTATCCAGAAATACTGATTCACCATTATCTGCACCTTCCAGAAATACAAGAGTCTTTATACTACAGTAACTGAGACACATTCACTGCACTCAGATGATCTAATTATTTCAGGTCTAGAACCAACTGGCTGCACCTGTGTTAAATTAGGTGAGTCACTTTAATGAGGATGGAAAACTTGTGAAACCACTTGTTTTATGTTTTACATTTTTCATTATTTAACAGTACTTTGGAGAAATTTGTTCTCACTTTGGCATGAAAGAGTGTTTTATTTTGTAAATTACTGTTTAAAAAGAAGCTAAATTAAGGTGACCTTGATTCTATGTTGAAAAGCAATAAAGGGGATGTGGGTGAATGCTATTTATAGGCACTGTACAGTCAGTAGTCAAAGGTGTGTTTGTGTTGTGACGTTATCTAATCATTGAGCTTTAAAACCACACCTGATGAGGTTGTAGGTTAACTTGATTGTTCTGAGTTTGTCCTCAGCCGTTACAGAGATTTTATAACTGGAAGAGTAGAAATACAATCATTAAGTTTTCAGAAAAAAAGCCAGAAAAAAGACCATCTGCCTGCTGAGTTTTTATTTTTATTTAGTCTGTTCACTCTGTAGAAAAAGAGCAACACCACCAGTCATTAGTCACGTCCACTGATAAATCTAACACCAGCATTAACACTCCTTTAAGCTCTCTTTTGATTTCAGTTAATTGTTGAAAAATGTGCCTTTTTTGTGGCTGAAGGCTAAACTGTGTTTACCAGCTGGTCATTGACTGCATCTGTCTGCAGGTGGACTCAATGGACCAAAACCACAATGTGAAATAGTCCAGTGAGAAACTGTAGCAGTTTTTATTTACATGACTTTTTTTTTTCAGTTTCTGTCACTCTGGTACCCAAAATCCTTTAATAGTTTAACTGTGCATCCTCTAAGCATGCACTGAAATCAACATGTAATGATTTACACGATAAAAGAACTACTTTTCATTGACCCTACTTACTGATTCACATAATATAGGTGTATAATTAAATTAGGATTATAAATAACACTGTCGTCTATGAAAATGCTCAGTTTCTCATCAAATCTAATTAGTTTTTAATTAAGATATGTGCTCATTATCTCCTGAAAATCACTGGCTAAAATGCTTCTTTTGAAGTAATGAACACCGGGGACCTTCAGGTCATGTGACTGTGATTTCATCATCAGCAGGAAAATACTCCAAAATTATTGTAAATTTCATTCCTTTTCCTTGTTCCTTCAGATCTCTGTTGCAATGGCACAATGGAGCCTCATTAATCATTCAAAATGAAAGGTTTATTGTATCATAAAAGCTGGGAATCTTTTCATCTTCATTCAGGGAAGAACAGATAATATATTTAGTCAATGATAAATCTGATAAATCTATCTGGGAAATTCACAGTGGGTCACTTCCTGGTTTTCAGTAGAAGAAGTACAGTGGTGCAGGATTTTACTGCTTGTGTATTATTATTGTTTGGAAATACACAAAAATATCCCAAAAAACAAACACATTGACTGTAAAATTGACTGTGAATTCATATGTCTGTTGTAAAATAAATTCCATGAATCAAATATACAAGATGTTTTGTGTAATATCACACTTAAACAACGCTTTTGAAATACACAAAAATATCAGAAAAAATTATAAAAATATACAGAATTTACATGAAGAAGAGTAATTTTTTTTAAAAAAATTAAAGTTATATCTAAAAACCTACAATATACTAGACACTTTATTATTGTAATTATAGAATGTATTTATCATTCTAGCAACAGTAGCAAATCAATAAGTAAATTTTATG